>NC_073627.1:98215102-98518132 GCF_029407905.1 Bubalus kerabau | reverse complement strand
CCTTTCCAATTTTTTTTTTTTTGCGTCTTTATTTCATTAATGTTTTGAGTCTTCAACATATAAATCTTGTAGCTCTTAAATTATTCCTATGTGTTATTTTAATGCGGTTGTTTTCTTAATTTCCTTTTCATTTTGTTTTAGTGTGTAGCAATGCAACCAATTTTTAAATGTTGATTTATATACTGCAACTAGACTGAATATCTTATTAGTCCTAACAATTGTTGTATGTGAAATCTTTAGGGTTTTATAGATATAGAATCATATTATCTATAAACAGATAATTTTATTCCTTCCTCTAGTTTAGATGTCTTTCACTTTTGATTTGAAAGATTGCTCAGGACTTCTATACTTTAGTTTTGCCAATAGCACTCTGCCAGCAAAATATTGATGTTTAATTCAATTCTTAGTAGGTATAATGAATAGGTGGTCTTCCCAGGTAGCTCAGTGGTAAAGAATCTACCTGCCTGTACAGGAACCATGGGGCAAACAGATTTGATCTCTGGGTTTTGAAGATTCTCTGGAGTAGGAAATGGTAACCCACACCAGTAGGCTTGCCTGGAAAATCCCAAGGACAGAGGAGATATGTGGGCTGCAATCCATATAGTCACAAAGAGTCAAAGAAAATAGTGACTGAGCATGCAAGCATGGATGTAAAATGAATAGGTATATTCATATGATCTATTTTTCCTCATGATATTTGATAATTTGTGTATTAAAAGGAATTATTCCATTTTAGTTATCAAATCTATGGGCATTGAGTTATTCAAAATATTCTGAATTTTTTAAAAATATGATGAATAGTTAAGCTTCCTCTTTAATATCTGATGTGAAATTTGTCTTTTTTCATTTTATCTTAGTTAACCTGACTGGAATCTTATCAATTTTGAGTACCTTTTCAAAAATCTAGCTTTTGGATTTGAATTATTTTTTTTTCTTTTTCACCTTTTTTTGTTCTCAATTTCATTGAATATTGCTGTAATAGCATTTCTTTTCTTCTTGCTTTGCAATTAAATTGTTTTTCTTTTTCAAGTTTCTGAAATTGAAAATTTAAAGTATTAATTTTAATCTCTCTTCTTTTCTAAGATATAAATTTAATTCTATAAATATCCCTGTACCTCTTGTTCCTACTCTAGCTCACAAATTTTGATGTGTTGTAATTTAATTTTTGTTATTTTCAATGTAATTTTAAAAGAATTCTCTTCAGAATTCTTGATATTTTATTTAGAAGTATGCTATTTACTTTCTCAAATACTTTTGTATTTTCCAGCTATCTTTTTGCCAATAATTTTTAGTTTATTTCCATTGTCATCTGGAACATAATTATTGGTTTATTTATTTATTTATTTATTTATTTGCTATTGTGTGTTATATGACTTAGAATGTGGTCTTTCTTGGTGCAGGTTACATATAAGCTTGAGAATAATCTGTATTCTACTGAAGGTGGATATAGTATTTATACATGTTGATTAGAAGAAGAAGAATGATTGTGATATTTAGATCAATTATATCCTTTCTGATTTTTCTACTCCCTTTTGATTTCAGTTTGGAAAATTTCTATTGACCTATTCAAATTCACTTCTTCCTTGGTTAAAGTTTGTAATATTTTAATCAGTTATTTAAATTTAAATTTAATTTATATAAAAATAAAATCTATATTATATATATGATTTTTGTTCTGATGTTTACTTTGTCTTTTCAGATTCTGTGTGTGTGTGTGTGTGTGTCTGCCTTCTAGAACACTTTGTAATTCTTTTGTGAACACAGTTTTGGTTTTGAACTATTAAATCTGTGCAAAAGCCATAGAGTAAATACTGCTTTGTCTGTGTGTCCATACTGGGATGATTAAATTCAATTGTATGTGCTTATGTGCTTGACAGAAGAAAGAATAAAAATTCAAAAACATATAATAATATATTTCAAATAGCTTAAGTGATTATATCCAAAAATTTTCTTATTTTTTCACACTGTCATTCTACAACAAAAATGCTCTTTTATTTCCCCAAGTTGCATGCACATTACTTCATTTGATCCTTAACTAAAGAAACAGCAATGGATTCCAGCACTAGTTGAAAAAAGATTTCAGCTAGACTTGTTACAAGTAAGAATACCAGTCTCCATTGTAATACATTCTTAAGCAAATCTTACGGTTAATTTTGATTATAAATTATTTTTACTTGGTTTCTTCATTTTGAAGTCTAGCTAATTTGTATCTGAATCATGATTTTAATTGTAATTGTTTATTTTTTGTCTTACTCTGATACTCTTCATATATATGGAAGAATTAATTAATTATCTGCTATACATTCAATCAGGAACTGGAAAGTACCATTTTATTTTAAGGATTCGTCATGCTCCTGTAACTTTCCTAAAGCATTTTTATTTTCACATTTGCAATGAGCCTTACCTTAGTGGGCCACTCAGTAATTGTTTTAAATAAACATAGGCATACATGTACACATGCACACACATGCACACACACAAGAAAATAGTATAGCTGATAACAGAGAAAGCAGAGTAGTAGAAATTACATTGGTGTATCATTTATATTAGAGTCAAATAATTTTTAAGGTCTCAGTGCCCCTTTAGGGTTTTACTACACAAAACTATGGTAATATTATTAATGTTAATGTTATAATTTAGTCACTAACATATGTGTAAACAAGTTCAGCATACATCTTATGAAATGAAGTAATGTACAGGTAATTCTACATCAAATTGTTCTTTTCTGTGTATTTTGTACTCCATCTTATTCAAAAAAAGATAAGCAACTAATAATAGTACTTAAAACTTAAGATGCCCTAAATTAAAGTAAGAAAACGTTATTAAAAACTGTAACTGATAAAATCTAAATTTAGAAACTAACTTTATGTGTCAAGTATAATAATCAAAATTCTTTATGTATTCATCTGTCCACCTATTTAAATATATATATTCTTACTTATTTAATTTTGTTTCACATTTTTTGTTTCCTACTATAAACGGATGTTTTTAAGGTCAATTAAAGCTATTTGATATAGTTTTTAAGATAGAAAATTGTTAGTTAATTGATAGCCCTAGTTAATTGATAATACTAGATAAATATTTATTAGTGAACTTAGATTTGAGGCTTCAGTAGAGCATGTTGCTGCTACTGTTTAGTCACTAAGTCATGTTTGACTCTGTGACCCCATGGACTGTAGCCTGCCAGAAAATGAATAAACATCTATATCTATATTGCTCAACAATGTGCTTGTATGTGTATATTATTACTGGTTAAATTGATATATACTACTGCTTTTTGCAGTAGTATATATGAATGAATATTTTTTATTCATTTCAAAGAGACATTCCCCTTAATATAATTTACTTTTGAAATAAAACAGAATTTTCTCTCTGTTCTATAGATGTACCCCAATTAGTAAAATGCAAGAAAGTTTATGTGAGTAAGTAGTTTAATTTATTTTAAATTGATTTGAAAATTTCTCTATGATATAATGATATTTAATTTCTCTTATCTACTTTAAAATGATGTATTTCTTTTTACATTATGAGTGAATCTTTTTTCCTCCAAATTCTTTGTATAAATTATGGCATACTCATACATCAAGTAGCTACACTTAATTTGTAATCTATGCTGATGTTTGAAAACTGTGGTTTAATACTTAAGGCTTTGCTGAATCAGGAGGAATTTGTTGAGAGAAAGGCTGGTCAGTGATATTTCTTGTTTGTTTTCTAAAAGATGAGCTAAGTGGCTTAAACATATAGAACACTCCTAAGAGTTCAGAGAATGCTTAATTCATCTCTCTAGTGTACAATGAATCTCTTCTTTGAGCAGGTTTATTTCTTTTATCAAACAGGGGTTCACATAATGGATAGCACTGGTATAAAACAATGACCATGTTGTGATGGATATTTCTGGGCTCAGGAGTCCTCTCAGTGATGAGGAATGGAGAGACCTAGCATAATACAAGTGTATAACACAGACAGACTTTAAAGAAACAATTTCCATTCAGCTTTGAGAATGATTTGTGCCTTTGCTAAGGTACAATATCCCTTAGTGATGTAAGCTTTAAAAAAGGTGAATGCTGCTGCTGCTGCTAAGTGGCTTCAGTCATGTCTGACTCTGTGCGACCCCATAGGCGGTGGCCCACCAGGCTTCTCTGTCCCTGGGATTCTCCAGACAAGAATACTGGAGTGGGTTAGTGGGTTGCCATTTCCTTCTGAATAGATGTTAAGAAATCTTTCTTAAACACACCAGCATGAATCCTGCATCAAGATCTACAATCTTTCTTTTCCAGATCTCTGAACATTTTCCCCACTAAAAGGTTGCTTTTCTCAGCTTGTGTGCATATGAATGTTAGGTGAGGAAAGAAAAAAAAGAAGAGGAAAACTCAGATACAGATATAAGGATTTAGCCTAATTTTGTGATGTGATGTCACTTTGTCTTTGATTTCTGTCTCTGTTTTGGCCTTAAACTTCATTTACAGTATCTATGGTTAAGTCTCTAAACTTTTAAAACCTCAATTCTTAACAATGATAATAGCAAAAGAAGAGTCAGTGCTGACCTTCAGTGATTGGGGTAATGAATTTTCAGGCTTTAAAATTAATAGACTCTCTCACAAGAGATGAATTTCTGGTGCTTTGGTCAGGTCAATATTACCAGGGGAAAAAAAAGTTTTCTAACGTTAAATTTATTTCAGGATATCTGCTCCCAATGCAAGCTCAAATATGAAAGAAAAGGGCATTGTGACTCTTCCTATTGACTCACTGGCTTCTCTCGAGTCATACACTTTCTAAAGCAGGAGAAACTTGTCAAGTTGATCCATGGTCCATACTTGGTTCACTTCTAAGGTGCTATTTAGAACAAGAAAATTACTCTTAGCTCAAAGATAGACAAGAACCAACAAGAATGTGAATCAAACCCACAAAGTATTGAAAGACAACTAAGGTTTTGGATCAGTAGTTTAGAGAATAATGGTCATTTCCATGGCTGCCAATTTGGACAAATTGTAGCATTTTTCAGCAGGCATGCAAAATAAAATGCTGAATGTTTCAATCTTTTCATCAAAAAAAAAGGAAAAAAAAAAACCTGAGTTGTGGCTATAAACAATTTCTTATTAGAAATTCCATTTAGCTTTACTGACTGAGTAGTAAGAAAGTCCCTTTAGATATGTTTGCTCCAGGCTGGAAAAGGGAGGAGATGTATTTACAGATGCTTATTTTCTGAAGGTCATTTAAATTGCCCAGATTAGGGTAAAAATTATTTTGAAGACATGACTTACAAAATACTTGCAACTTATATATTTGAATGAAATACTTTTAAGATGAAGCAATGATTACAGATGTGCAGTCGGTTCATCAAAGCACTAGTCTGAGGGAATTAAAACCTAAAATAATTAAATGGTATGGATGTAATGAAAACATGAAAAAATAATTGATGTTCTCAGAAAATCAAGATGAAAAAACTATCTTTAAATGATAAAATAATTGATAATGTCCCAAAGTCATCAGAATAGAAATTGCCTTACCTCAGGATCAGAGTGAGGAATCAAATCTCCAGAAACTTGCATTCTGAACACAAAGGTCTACATTAATCAATAACTTTGGTGGGGCCAAAAGCTCCCAGGTAAGAATCCCCCAAAAGCAGAACCAAATAGCTACTTATACCTGTGGAGTGTTAAATTTCAGTTTATCATATGTTGTGCTAAAATCTTTTACATCTGCCAAAGAGTCTGGGAGTCATTGAATGGAGGGTGCCCTGAATGTGTGTACTTTAGAATGTAACCAAATTCTAACAGATCTGAAGGGAGAAATTGATAATACCAAATAGTGTAGGCATGCTCAGTTGCTCAGTTGTATTCTACTCTTTCTGACGCTATGGACGGTAGTTCACTACGCTCCTCTGCCCATGGGTATCTCCAGGCAAGAATACCGGAGTGGGGGTGCTACCTCCTCCTCCAGAGGGTCTTCCTGACCCAGGGACTGAACCTGCTACTACTGCATTTGCAGGCATATTCTTTACCAATGAGCCACCTGGGAAGCCCTCCAAATAGTAGGGGACTTAAATACTCCCATTTAACCTTGGATAGATCATCTAGATAGAAAATAAAAAATGAAGTTAGACTTGACCCATACTTTAGGCCAAATGGATCTGCCAGACCTCCATAGAACATTCCATCCAAAAGCAGCAGAATACACATACTTCTCAAGAGCACATGGGACATTCTTCAGAAAAGATAATGTGTTGGGCCATAAATAAATAAGAAGCCTGAGATTATGTCAAGTATCTTTTCCAATTAAAATGGTATGAAAATAAAAATCAATCAACCACTTGTAAAAGAATGAAACTAGAACACTTTCTAACACCATACACAAAAATAAACTCGAAATGGATTAAAGATCTAAACATAAGACCAGAAACTATAAAACTCTTAGAGGAGAACATAGGCAAAACACTCTCCGACATACATCACAGCAGGATCCTCTATGACCCACCTCCCAGAATATTGGAAATAAAAGCAAAAATAAACAAATGGGATCTAATTAAAATTAAAAGCTTCTGCACAACAAAAGAAACTATAAACAAGGTGAAAAGACAGCCTTCAGAATGGGAAAAAATAATAGCAAATGAAGCAACTGACAAACAACTAATCTCACAAATATACAAGCAACTCCTGCAGCTCAATTCCAGAAAAATAAAAGACCCAATCAAAAACTGGGCCAAAGAACTAAATAGACATTTCTCCAAAGAAGACATACAAATGGCTAACAAACACATGAAAAGATGCTCAACATCACTCATTATCAGAGAAATGCACATCAAAACCACAATGAGGTACCATTCATGCCAGTCAGAATGGCTGCGATCCAAAAGTCTCCAAGCGATAAATGCTGGAGAGGGTGTGGATAAAAGCGAACCCTCTTGCATTGTTGGTGGGAATGCAAACTAGTACAGCCACTATGGAGAACAGTGTGGAGATTCCTTAAAAACCTGGAAATAGAACTGCCTTATGACCCAGCAATGCCACTGCTGGACATACACACCGAGGAAACCAGAATTGAAAGAGACACGTGTACCCCAATGTTCATTGCAGTGTTTATAATAGCCAGGACATGGAAGCAACCTAGATGTCCATCAGCAGATAAATGGATAAGAAAGCAGTGGTACATATACACAATGTAGTATTACTCAGACATTAAAAAGAATACATTTGAATCAGTTCTAATGAGGTGGATGAAACTGGAGCCGATTATACAGAGTGAAGTAAGCCAGAAAGAAAAATACCAATACAGTATACTAATGCATATATATGGAATTTAGAAAGATGGTAATGTTAACCTTGTATGCAAGACAGCAAAAGATACACTGATGTATAGAACAGTATTTTGGACTCTGTGGGAGATGGGGGGGTTGCTGATTTGGGAGAATGGCATTGAAACATGTATAGTATCATATAAGAAACGAATCGCCAGTCCAGGTTCGATGCAGTATACAGGAAGCTTGGGGCTGGTGCACTGGGATGACCCAGAGGGATGGTATGGGGAGGGAGGTGGGAGGGGGGTTCAGGATTGGGAACATGTGTACACCTGTGGTGGATTCATGTTGATGTATGGCAAAACCAATACAATATTGTAAAGTAATTAGCCTCTAATTAAAATAAATAAATTTTAAAAATCCATAATAGGAAGAAAGTTGGAAAATTCACAAATATGTGGAAATTAAACAATACACTCCTAAACAATCAGTTAAAGATAAAATCAAAAGAGAAATTTTTAAAAGTCTTGAAACAAGTAAAAATTAAAACACAACAAAAAAGCAAAATCAGTCTAAGCAGGAAGTTTAGAGGGATAAAGGCCAGCATTAACAAGAAAGAAGAGCTGAAAAAAAGAGCACCTAATTTTATATTGCAACATACTATAAGAAACGAACAAACTAAGCATGAAATTGGTGATGGACAGGGAGGCCTGGCGTGCTGTGATTCATGGGGTCACAGAGTCAGACACAACTGAACGACTGAACTGAACTGAACTGACTGAGGTGGCACTAGTGGTAAAGAACCTGCCTTCTCATGCTGGAGACACAAGCAATGAGGTTCCATCTCTGGGTCTGGAAGGTTCCCTGGAGGAGGGAAAGGCATCACACTCCAGTATGCTTGCTTGGAAAATTCCAGGGACAGAGGAGCCTGGTGGGCTTCAGTCCATGGGGCTGCAGAGTCGGACATGACTGAGCACGTGTGCACACACACACAGACACACACACGCCCAAAATTAGAAGAAGGGAGGAAATAACAAAGAACAGAGGAGATATAAATGGAATACAGACACCCCCCAAAAATCAATGTAACTAAGATTGTTTTTTTCCTTAAAGATAAAACATACAAACGTTTAGACCACCTACCCAAGACAAAAAGAGGATTCAAATAAATAAAATCACAAATGAATAAAGACATTAACACTGACATGACTGAAATATAAAGTTCCCCAAAAAATTAAAACTAAAACTGCAAATGTTCCATCAATCCCCTTTCTAGCATTTTATATATATATATAAGACTTCCCTCCCATGTCTATTGCAGTATTATGTATAATAGCTAAGAAAGGGAAAGAACCTAAGGGAATGTTATTCATCTCTAAGGAGGGATTACTGCCATTTGCAACAACATGCTTGGAACTTGAGGGCATTATGCAAAGTGAAATAAATCAGACAGAAAAAGATAGCTACTGTGTCAGTTCAGTTCAGTCACTCAGTCGTGTCCGACTCTTTGCGACCCCATGAATCTCAGCAGTCAGGCCTCCCTGTCCATCACCAACTCCCAGAGTTCACTCAGACTCACGTCCATAGAGAATGTGATGCCATCCAGCCATCTCATCCTCTGTCATCCACTTCTACTCCTGCCCCCAATCCTTCCCAGCATCAGAGTCTTTTCCAATGAGTCAACTCTTCGCATGAGGTGGCCAAAGTACTGGAGTTTCAGCTTCAGCATTATTCCCTCCAAAGAAATCCCAGGGCTGATCTCCTTCAGAATGGACTGGTTGGATCTCCTCGCAGTCCAAAGGACTCTCAAGAGTCTTCTCCAACACCACAGTTCAAAAGCATCAATTCTTCAGCACTCAGCTTTCTTCACAGTCCAACTCTCACATCCATACATGACCACAGGAAAAACCATAGCCTTGACTAGACAGACCTTTGTTGGCAAAGTAATGTGTCTGCTTTTGAATATGCTATCTAGGTTGGTCATAACTTTTCTTCCAAGGAATAAGCGTCTTTTAATTTCATGGCTGCAATCATTGTTTGGTCTCTTTCAAATGTGAAATCTAAAAAATGAACTTGTAGAGACACAATAGAATGGTCATTTACAAGGGCTGGTGCTTGGAGAAAATCTGTAAATGTTGGTCAAAGGGTATAAACTCCCAGTTATAAGACAAATCAGTTTTGAGGATTTAAGTACATTATGGTGATTGTAGTTAGTAAAACAGTGCTATATACTGGAACTTGCTAAAAGTAGTTCTTCAGTGTTCCCACCATAAAAAAAAGAAGTGGTAATGGAACAACAGACTGGTTCCAAATAGGAAAAGGAGTACATCAAGGCTGTATATTGTCACCCTGCTTATTTAACTTATATGCAAAGTACATCAGGAGAAACGTTGGGCTGAAAGAAGCACAAGCTGGAATCAAGATTGCTGGGAGAAATATCAATAACCTCAGGTATGCAGATGACACCACCCTTATGGCAGAAAGTGAAGAGGAACTCAAAAGTCTCTTGATGAAAGTGAAAGAAGAGAGTGACAAAGTTGGCTTAGAGCTCAACATTCAGAAAACGAAGATCATGGCATCTGGTTCCATCACTTCATGGCAAATAGATGGGAAAACAGTGTCAGACTTTATTTTTGTGGGCTCCAAAATCATTGCAGATGGTGATTGCAGTCATGAAATTAAAAGACACTTACTCCTTGGAAGGAAAGTTATGAATATGCTAGATAGCATATTCAAAAGCAGACACATTACTTTGCCAACAAAGGTCCGTCTAGTCAAGGCTATGGTTTTTCCTGTGGTCATGTATGGATGTGGGAGTTGGACTGTGAAGAAAGCTGAGTGCTGAAGAATTGATGCTTTTGAACTGTGGTGTTGGAGAAGACTCTTGAGAGTCCCTTGGACTGCAAGGAGATCCAACCAGTCCATCCTAAAGAAGATCAGTCCTGGGTGTTCTTTGGAAGGAATGATGCTAAAGCTAAAACTCCAGTACTTTGGCCACCTCATGCAAAGAGTTGACTCATTGGAAAAGACTCTGATGCTGGGACGGGTTGGGGGTTGGAGGAGAAGGGGCTGACAGAGGATGAGATGGCTGGATGGCATCGCCGACTCGATGCACGTGAGTCTGAGTGAACTCCGGGAGTTGGTGATGGACAGGGAGGCCTGGCATGCTGTGATTCATGGGGTTGCAAAGAGTTGGACACGAGCGACTGAACTGAACTGAACTGAGGTGAACTGAATTATGTGATGCAAGGGAGATGTTAACTAATGCTCTGGTGGTAATCGTTTTGTGTTACATAAGTATTCAGAATCAACGCTTTGTATACACAAAGCTTATACAGTGATATTTATCAATTATATCTCAAATCTGGAAAAGGTTTTAAATAGAAAGTAAGAAAAATAAATACATTTCTAAAAGGAAAAAGTAGTACATTTCCTTGTCTCTTCCCTTAATCTGTTATATCTTTGCTAATAGCAAATCTTAGTACACACGTATCTGTACTTATATGAATATATTTATATCTACACAATATATATGTACACATTTATTTCTACATTCAAATAAAAGCATAACATACACAATAAAGCATAACAGATTTTTCAAAGTGCATAGCTGTCTCAAAAAGAGGGAATGAAGGCTTAAAGAATAAAGGCTTAAAGAATATCTTTTTTGTATTCCCTAAATAATCAAATGCACAATTTACTTCCAACTCTTTCCGGACACAAACTGTATTTAGAAAAGGAACATATTATCAGCAACACAAAGAAAGAGCTAATACTTTATAACTCCAAGTCAAATTTTGAATTTAATGGGAAAAAGATATCTTCAAAATCAATGAAAAATAAACTATTGATATCTTTTCTAAGGCAACATGGTTAACATAGATTTATAATTTCTCTTTTGTACTTGAAGTTTAAGAAAGATCGTAGAATTGCTAGCTGAAAATTACTCAAGTAAACTGGTGTTTTTGTTTCTCATCATATCAAGTTCATGAGAAAGTTAAAAAATAATACTTTAATACTTTGAAAAGTGAAAGTGAACATGAAAGTCACTTGGTAGTGTCTGACTCTTTGTGACCCCATGGACTTTATAGTCCATGGAATTCTCCAGGCCAGAATATTTGAGTGGGTAGCCTTTCCCTTCTCCAGGAAATCTTCCCAACCCAGGGATTGAACCCAGGTCTCCTGCATTGTGGACAGATTCTTTACCAGCTGAGCTATGAGGGAAGCCCCTTTGATACTTTATCCTTAGACATTTAGGACCACATATTCAGGATAGGAAATGTAAATATCAGGTTTCAATAAATTGCTTAATACTCTTTCTTATTAATTTCTTCAGCTGTTCCTGGTTCACGTGTTACATTTGGCTGTGTTGAAAGCAATGAAAATAATTATCACTATGATTTCCTCAGAGGTACCCAGATTAAGAAATTTATGATATATAAATTTTAGCCTATCATTGATTTTTAAAAATATGTTAAATGTTCCACTTACTCTTCTTCCTGTTAGTTCATAGTGAAGGCAATAAATACAATTGTGAAAAGAAGGTAGAGCATATTTTATATCATACCTATACAAACATAAAACGTAATCTTATTCAGTTGGATGATATATGGTTACTAATAGTAAACAACAAATTGAAAATGCGATTAAATTAAATTTCATTGGATAACTATAAAACATTCTATATCATTTATCAGAATAAACATGTTGTCTATCATGTCCTTGGAACTATGCTATTCATTTGGTATAAAGTCAATGAAAAAATTTCTGTCCTTGGCCCCACAGAATATGCATTTTAATAAAGGATATGGATAGCAAGCAAACAAATACATAGATTAAATTGTGTCCATTTGGTAAAGGAGCAGAACGGTGTGCTTTGAGAGAGTATAATGAATTGTTGAATATGGGAGTTAGGAGAGGATCTCTGAGGAGTGGCATTGAAACAAGTTTGAAAGATGAAGAGAAGGAAACTAGTGAGTAAAGAGGCAATAAGGATAGCATAAGAGAAGCTCGAGATCATTAGAATATTTTCTGAAATTCCTGTGGTGTTGAAAGATGGAAATGGCAAAGAAGAATGAAAAAAATAAGATTACAAGTCTTAGATATATTTTCAATTATGTTATTCCATAGGAAGTAGTTGGAGAAGGAAATGGCAGCCCACTCCAGTACTCTTGCCTGGAAAATCCCATGGACAAAGGAGCCTGGTAGGCTACAGTCCATGGGGTCGCAAAGAGTTGAACACAACTGAGCAACTTCACTTTCACTTTTCACTTTCATGCACTGGAGAAGGAAATGGCAACCCACTCCAGAATTCTTGCCTGGAGAATCCCAGGGACAGAAGAGCCTGGTGGGCTGCCGTCTTTGGGGTAGCACAGAGTTGGACATGACTGAAGCGACTTAGCAGCAGCAGCAGGAAGTAGTTAAGACTAGAAACTCAGGGGAATACACAATAAAGCATAATAGATTTTTCAAAGTGCATAGCTGTCTCAAAAAGAGGGAATGAAGGCTTAAAGAATAAGAAAAGAATAAATAAAGGAAATAAGGAAGGGAGGAATGAAAGAAGGCAAGGAAGATATGAAAAAAGGGTACAGAACTAGAGGTACAGTTTTAGAGTTTATGCACACAATTCCACATTCATTTTATTTGCTTAAAATCCAATCATAGTACTCTGTGTAAACTTCAAAAAATGTCAAAATCTGGAAGAGGAGGAAATGAGTTTGATTATTAGCTGGTACATCCTGCCACAATTACCTGTTGCATCCTAGTTTAAAGTATTTATATATTCTCAGAGACAGACATCTCTATAGATGTTTGTCTCTAATTTTTCACCATAAATCCAATGACATTTCCTCATATGTGTTTGGCTGACTAAGCCCTTTTGTTTATTTTTTCATCATTTTTTATATACCAATGTATACATATTTATATGCACATTATCTCTGTTCTATATATATCATGTATAATGCATATGTAAACATAAATACGTGATTTATATTCATGTATTTTTCCATAAAAGAACACCTCCAAAGTTAGTGGCTTAAAGCCAAAATATTTTATCACTCATGGCTTTGCATGTTAACAGGGCTCAGATACATGATCTTCACTGGTGTTTCCTAAGCCTATTTCAGTCAATAGTTACTGGACCTGAAGTCTTCTGAAGGCTCACTTGCTGGGTATCTTGCTCACATGTCTAGTTCTTCAGCTGAGATGGCTAGAAAACTAGAAAGTTAGTCAAATGCTGATTACACTTTCTCCTCATAAGCCCTCTCCCCCGGGCTATTTTGGGCTCACTCAAAATGTTGCTTTCTTGTGTTACGCTTCCTACCTAGTAACCACCTTCCTCAATGGCCTAGAGAGAAGCTGGAAGGTGACTCAGAAATCTCAGAATATGAATTCTTCCACATTCTTTGAATGGTTGAGAGAGTCACTAAATCCAAACTACATTTAAAGGAAGGGCAAGCACAATTCACCTCTATTTGTGAGAAGCAGCATTTGATACAGAAAAGGAAGAGATCCATGGTGATCTTCTTTGGAGGAGGAGGAGGAGCTCCTCCTATTGGAGGAGCTTTTGCAGCATTATAGAACTCAAAATTTGTATGTATGTTGTTTGGTTATAGTCTTGCACTATGTTGTAAGCTTTAGAGAGCAAGACTGTGTTTTTCCCAGTGACTTGCAGAGTGCTTTATGTTGAATGACTTCTTTAAAATATCTATTTAATAGATGCATATCAGTATAGCAATAAAACATTAGTTATTATCAGTGAACATATTTCAAAAAAATGTCAAGAGAATAAGAAAGAAAAAGTGGTGAAAGAGATGAGACAAGGAGAAAATTATGTTTCCGAAGTGTTAAATGTCTTTCTTCACCACATGAACAATTTAGAGACATTTTCAGACTTACAGTGTGAATGTGTTTTTCAATATCTTTGTATTAAGCAGCAGCAATAACTCATTCAACTACCTGTAGTAATTTAGCTATACTATGATATCTTAACTCAAGTTTCAAAAAAAAAAAAAGAAACATTAAAATCATCACAACAAACTAAATCAGTTATTCATAGTAATCATATGGAGAAAAGATAGATGTTTGGACTAAGACATCAAAAGTTGTTAGAAAGTTACAGAGGAATAATCACAAAGAAATGAAAGCCACAATTCTTACTAAGTGACAGACTGTGAATTTGTACATATGTATCAATAGCTCCTAAAAATTTGCATGCATTGATAAGGTGTTATAAAGATAATTTAAGAACATCTTCACTGTGATAACATATTAAGTCAAATAATCATTTTCAAGCCCAAGTTTAATTTAAATAAACGTACACGTTAGAAAATTTGGCAAAAAATATGTTGTGTAATTAATATAAAATATAATATCATGCTATATTTTATGAAATTTTGTTATAGATTTTAACACACTTATAAATTGGTTTTATTTATAGAGAAAGAGATGATATTACAGAAAAATATATTTCTCTCTAAATTGTAAGTACATGAAATCTACCAAGCAGTACACATTCTAGTGTTTGTACTGTGAAAACTTTTGAAATAATTTTGCAATTCAGAAATACATTATACAAATCTTAACTTTAATTGTATCCAACAGGCTTTTCAGATATTTGATATTACAAATGTTTTATTTTTCTAGAATCTGATATATCAAAGCATTTTTCAGAGGAAAAGAATTGTAGAATCACAAAAGGAAATATATTAAATTTAAAAATAAATTCATATAAGATGAATTTGCATATTGTGACTGTATTTCAAAAGTATCCACTTAACATTCACTAATCTTAAAAAGAATTTAATTAAAACTGTTGTTGTTCTGTCACTGTCATATCTGAATCTTTGCTACCCCATGGATCACAGCACTCCAGTATTCCCTGTCCTTCATTCTCTCCCAGAGTTTGCTCAAACTCATATCCACTGAGTCAGTGATGTCATCCAACCATCTTATCCTCTGCCTGCCTCTTCTCCTCCTGCCCTCAATCTTTCCCAGCATCAGGGTCTTTTCCAGTGAGTCAGCTCTTCACATCAGGTGCCCAAAGTATTGTAGTTTCAGCTTCATCATCAGTCCTTCCAATGTACTTTCAGGGTTGATTTCCTTTAGGATTGAATAATTTGTCCTCCTTGTTGTCCAAGGGACTCTAAAGAGTCTTTGTCTGTCTGTCTTACTTTTTCTGTACAGACTAGCTCTCCATGATTTTGCATTTACATCATGAATACTTTTCTCTATCATAGACACCACTCACATACATACATATGCACATGTACACTAGCCTCCAATCAGCCTCCAGACATCTACAGAGATTTAATCAATTGTGACCTTGAGAGGCTACACTTACAAAAGTATAATTATAGCTGCTGAAGAACACATATATGGCTAAACCTAGAATGTTCTAGAAGAGAAGAAGGAGGGACCTGTTGGAAAGAATGACACTCAGAAATAATCAGAATGATAATTTGAATTCCAGCAGTATTAATTATAGGTAAATGACCTTGGGAAGGTTGTTAAACCCAATATATAAACACATATATGTATGTGTTAAACACACACACACACACACACACACACACACATTTGTATATATATACATACATATATATCTCCTAGACTTATTTTTAGGTTTAATAAGTGATATATCTAAAATCACTTAAGAAATTTCCTGGCATGTATAAAGTATATGCTCAGTCACTCAGTCATGTCCTATTTTTTGCAACTCCATTGACTGTAGCCCAACAGGCTCAGATATATATGCAGATTCTAAAGTGTATGTTGCATATGCTAAGTTGCCTAGGTCCTGTCCAACTCTTTGAGACTCTATAGACATAAGTCTTCCAGGCTCCTCTGTCCATGGGATTCTCCAGGCAAGAATACAGGAGTGGATTGCCATTTCTTCCTCCAAGGAATCTTCCTGACCTGGGAATCGAACTCACATCTTCTGCATTGGCAGGCACTTCTTTTCTACTGAGCCACCTGGGAAGCCCTGGCTTGTATAAATTAGTAGGTAAATATTAATTATCTATTTTTATCAGAAGAAAGTAAGCATGCCTGGTAAAAGTAGAAGAGATGGTGAATAAAAAGTAATGTAAGCAATACTAGTGAGAATGCAAGTTTGAATGCACGTTTGAATACAAAGAAAGTAAAACTCTGATTAAGGGAGTAAAGAGAACTAGCTGCTGCTGCTGCTAAGTCGCTTCAGTCGTGTCCGACTCTGTGCGACCCCGTAGACGGCAGCTCACCAGGCTCCCCCTTCCCTGGGATTCTCCAGACAAGAACACTGGAGTGGTTTGCCATCTCCTTCTCCAATGCATGAAAGTGAAAAGTGAAAGTGAAGTCGTTAGGTCGTGTCCGACTCTTCGCGACCCCATAGACTGCAGCCTACCAGGCTCCTCTGTCCATGGGATTTTCCAGGCAAGAGTACTGGAGAAGGGTGCCAAAATACAGGAGTGGAAGATTACAAAGATGCCAGAAAATGTAGTAAATGAAGAAGCACTCTCATCCCTCCACCTTTAACCTCAAATATCACTTTGGGTATGAAAGACATAAACAAGCCTCAGTAAAAGTGCTGTTCCAATGTAATCTATATAAAGAGTCTATATATTTGCAGAGAATTATTGGTTGCAAAAGGAAAGTTAGTGTCAGCTTCATCCTTTTGGAAGAAGAGACCTATTTGTTTACTTTTTATTGGTATTGTAGCTACTAGATCATCAGGTTGTTTGTCTTATCTGCAGTCTCCTTTCTGGCCTTGCAATTCAGGCAAATGTAAATCAAAAGCCTTTAGAGTTATGGATCCTGATGATTCACAAGGTAATCTTGCAAACACAGCAGGGAAATATACGATTTGCAAATTGCTTAACTGACATCTCTGCTATTATCCTAAAATATTGTTGCAGTAGAACTCATTTTATAATATTTCAGCTTGATTATATTTTAAAACTTTACCTTTCTCAAGATAAATATATTGCATCCTATTTGCATATTTTTATTTTTTTTTAAATGGTATGTGTATTGAAGTGCAGAGTATTTTATTTCTGGATGACCAAAATTTCTCCTTTTCTTGTGAGTTATTCCCTTGTCGGTTAAACTTCTCCTATAGAATTCTTTTCTAATCCCTTTGCACTGGACTTTCTTACAGTTACAAATTATGATTGAGTTTTGCCTATAGATTAACATTACAACCTTGCTAAAGATTTTGAATTTTGAATTATGTCTATTTAATACAGAATTCATCTTTGGAACTTTCAAATGATGATAATATCTTTAACTAGAGCATTTTTCATCAGTCTAATATACTTTCCCTACAGTAGGCATTAAAATGTACTTACCAATATTATACAAGGCTCTTTTCACTCAAGTACCTCATTCTGCAAAAATGTAACAATAGAGCTATATTCTCACAGACTTTTATTAATTAAACCTAGAATTCATAGTGATGGTCATGGTAATTTCAATGCAGACATATACCTGCTTTAATGCATGTTTAAAGAATAAAATTAAAATTATTTTCTTCTATTAGAAAATATTCCATTCATCTTCATCTTGTCAAGTAGATATTACATGGTTTAAGTGGATAGATACTGTTCAAAGCAGAGTACTAGACTAGAAAGAAGATGATTCAATTATAAACCATGTAATCTCTTACACAAGAAAAGGGGGGGTTAATGCAATTAGCTCTAAGAACACTGCTAGTTTTAACTATTTAATGGTGATACTTTAAACCTCATTTATGAATGAATAAGCAAGATTGCATAAATATTAAAGTAGGTATGTGGTTTAAATCCTATAAAGTAAAAATTAAATAAGAAAAATAAGAATGTAAGTGGTAAGGAAAAAAATGTTCCCTTGATGTAGAGACTTTTTTTCTTTGAAAGAAAAGATTAATTTAAAATATGAAATTATCCTTCTCTGTAGATGTTCAACCCAATTTAATTCAGATTTTGTCTGAGCAAGTAAAGAAACCACCTTGTTCCACTCGTCATTTGGAAGTGACATTAATGTGAATTAGTATTGGAAAAAGAAGGGAGACAAAGGACTTAAATCATATATTCAGAATAAACCAAGGTTATATATCTTAACATCAATCTAGGAATTTTATAGGGTAGTATATAGGAAGGGAAACCATGTTAGAAAACATAGCAATGTAAGAGAAATGAGTTTTCTTGATCACCTAGCATATAAAGTCATTTACCAAAATGAAACAAGCAGAGATATTTCTTTGGAAGAGGGGACAAAGACAAACGGAGAGGGAGAGAGAGAGAGAGAGATAATGCTTTATGTGGAATAAGTATTAATTCTCTCTGGCTAGTCTTCTAGCAATAATGTATCATGTCAATCACAAATTGAAAGATAAATATTAATTTACTCTTATAAATAACTTTTGGAGGATATCGTCTTAGAAACTATCTGTACATAAAGGATTACATCAAAGTTTTCTGTATTTGACAATATTGCATATATTTATGATGTCTTGAATTCTAAGATTCATTGCTCCCCTCTGCTTGGGTTTATATTATTAACATTTAGTCTTAACTAATACATAAACAAGTTCCTTTGTTCTCTTTTTCTCAAATTTTCCAATCCTTGGCAATACAGCACATCAAGATAGAAACTGATTCTAAAGAAGCTGCAACAAATGTAATATATATTTGTACCTCAGGGAAGAATTTTGAACGTAGAAAATTTGAAGATCATTTTATTGTCAAGTATTAATTATATATTACATGTTATTTTTATGAATCTGCCCTCCCATACACATATACATTTTTAGTGTAGTTTTACAAATAACACATTTGAGCACATTCCTTCATCTATGTAAAAACAAGGAAATTTGTGATAATAAATAGTATGTTTGTCTAGTCACTCAGTCAAATCTGACTCTTTGAGACCCCCATGGCCTGTAGACTGACAGGTTCCTCTGTCCATGGGATTTTCCAAGCAAGAATACTAGAATGGGTTGCCATTTCCTCCTCCAGAGGATCTTCCTGACCCAGGGATCAAGCCCATGTCTCCTGCATTGGCAGGCAGATTCTTTACCACTGAGCCATATAGGCCTTTAATTATGAAGTTAAATATAATGAAACATAACAAAAAGCACAGACCCCTGATCTGCCTCTTGAGAAATTTGTATGCAGGTCAGGAAGCAACAGTTAGAACTGGACATGGAACAACAGACTGGTTCCAAATAGGAAAAGGAGTACGTCAAGGCTGTATATTGTCACCCTGCTTATTTAACTTTTATGCAGAGTACATCATGAGAAACGCTGGGCTGGAAGAAGCACAAGCTGGAATCAAGATTGCCGGGAGAAATATCAATAACCTCACATATGCAGATGACACCACCCTTATGGCAGAAAGTGAAGAGGAACTCAAAAGCCTCTTGAAGAAAGTGAAAGTGGAGAGTGAAAAAGTTGGCTTAAAGCTCAACATTCAGAAAACGAAGATCATGGCATCCGGTCCCATCACTTAGTGGGAAATAGATGGGGAAACAGTGCAAACAGTGTCAGGCTTTATTTTTTGGGGCTCCAAAATCACTGCAGATGGTGACTGCAGCCATGAAATTAAAAGACGCTTACTCCTTGGAAGGAAAGTTATGACCAACCTAGATAGCATATTCAAAAGCAGAGACATTACTTTGCCAACAAAGGTCCGGCTAGTCAAGGCTATGGTTTTTCCTGTGGTCATGTATGGATGTGAGAGTTGGACTGTGAAGAAGGCTGAGCGCTGAAGAATTGATGCCTTTGAACTGTGGTTTTGGAGAAGACTCTTGAGAGTCCCTTGGACTGCAAGAAGATCCAACCAGTCCATTCTGAAGGAGATCAGCCCTGGGATTTCTTTGGAAGGAATGATGCTAAAGCTGAAACTCCAGTACTTTGGCCACCTCATGCGAAGAGTTGACTCATTGGAAAAGACTCTGATGCTGGGAGGGATTGGGGGCAGGAGGAGAAGGGGACGACAGAGCATGAGATGGCTGGATGGCATCACTGACTCGATGGACGTGAGTCTGAGTGAACTCCGGGAGTTGGTGATGGACAGGGAGGCTGGCGTGCTGGGATTCATGGGGTCGCAAAGAGTCGGACACGACTGAGCGACTGAACTGAACTGAACTGAACTGATACTATCCAATTAAGATCTGAGATCAGGGAACTTAAGTACTTTCCCTAAGAAGTGTGGAATCATGGTTATGATGTGGCCTAAAGCAGTGGTCCCCAACCTTTTTGGCACCAGGGACCTATTTTATTTAAGACAATTTGTCCAGGGACTCGGTGTAGGGGAATAGTTTCAGGATGATTCAAGCCCGTGACAGTTATTGTGCTGCTGCTGCTAAGTCGCATCAGTCATGTTCGACTCTGTGTGACCCCATAGACAGCAGCCCACCAGGCTCACCGGTCCCTGGGATTCTCCAGGCAAGAACACTGGAGTGGGTTGCCATTTCCTTCTCCTATGCATGAAAGTGAAAAGTGAAAGTGAAGTCGTTAGGTCGTGTCCGACTCTTAGCAACCCAATGAACTGCAGCCTACTGGGCTCCTTTGTCCATGGCATTTCCAGGCAAGAGTACTGGAGTGGGTTGCCAATGCCTTCTCCCACTTCTTGTGCATTTTATTTCTATTTTTATTATAACAACTCCAACTCAAATAATCAGGCATTGGGTCCCAGAGATTGGGGACTCCTGGCCTACAGTTTTTCAAAATATACAGTATCATCATTATTAAGGAGGCTCTCATTTGCTCATAAAATATGTACAAGTATGAGAAGTGAGAGGCAAGAAATGGGTGTTATGCAATTTCATAATTCTTTCTGAAGCTTCCTGTTAACAATTAAATATAAATGGGTAGAAATAAAGCTTTATTTCTTCATCAAAGAAGTCCAGAAAGAGGACATACTTTTAAAAAGTAAAGATTTAATAACAGAAAAGTAATATGTTGCTCATTCTATTAATCCATATTCTTTGCAGTTTTATATGATTCTTTCTCTCTACACCTTGCCTTTTGTTACTTTATGTAGCAACGGCAAATCTTGCATTAGTGAAATGTGTCAAAATGTTAATATCTCAATGGCACCATCAAACAATGCCCTTAATTGGAGCCCTATGGGAAGTCTTTCAGAATTTTCCACAGTTGATTGTGATCCACACAGTCAAAGGCTTTGGCATAGTGAACTCTCTTGCTTTTTCCATGATCCAGTGGATGTTCGCAATTTGATCTCTGGATCCTCTGCCTTTTCTAAAACCAGCTTGAACATCAGGAAGTTCATGGTTCACATATTGCTGAAGCCTGGCTTGGAGAATTTTGAGCATTACTTTACTAGCATGTGAGATGAGTGCAATTGTGCGGTAGTTTGAGCATTCTTTGGCATTGCCTTTCTTTGGGACTGGAATGAAAACTGACCTTTTCCAGTCCTGTGGCCACTGCTGAGTTTCCCAAATTTGCTGGCATAGTGAGTGCAACACTTTCACAGCATCATCTTTCAGGATTTGGAATAGCTCAACTGGAATTCTATCACCTCCACTAGCTTTGTTCGTAGTGATGCTTTCTAAGGCCCACTTGACTTCACATTCCAGGATGTCTGGCTCTAGGTCAGTGATCACACCATTGTGATTATCTGGGTCGTGAAGATCTTTTTTGTCCAGTTCTTCTGTGTATTCTTGCCATCTCTTCTTAATATCTTCTGCTTCTGTTAGGTCCATACCATTTCTGTCCTTTATCGAGCCCATCTTTGCATGAAATGTTCCTTTGGTATCTCAGATTTTCTTGAAGAGATCTCTAGTCTTTCCCATTCTGTTGTTTTCCTCTATTTCTTTGCATTGACTGCTGGAGAAGGCATTCTTATCTCTTCTTGCTGTTCTTTGGAACTCGGCATTCAGATGTTTATATATTTCCTTTTCTCCTTTGCTTTTCACTTCTTTTCTTTTCACAGCTATTTGTAAGGTCTCCCCAAATAGCCATTTTGCTTTTGCCACCTTATCTGCCTCTTGAGAAATCTGTATGCAGGTCAGGAAGCAACAGTTAGAACTGGACATGGAACAACAGACTGGTTCCAAATAGGAAAAGGAGTATACGTCAAGGTTGTATATTGTCACCCTGTTTATTTAACTTATATGCAGAGTACATCATGAGAAACGCTGGACTGGAAGAAACACAAGCTGCAATCAAGATTGCCGGGAGAAATATCAATAACCTCAGATATGCAGATGACACCACGCTTATGGCAGAAAAGAGGAACTCAAAAGCCTCTTGATGAAAGTGAAAGTGGAGAGTGAAAAAGTTGGCTTAAAGCTCAACTTTCAGAAAATGAAGATCATGGCATCTGGTCCCACCACTTCATGGGAAATAGATGGGGAAACAGTGGAAACAGTGTCAGACTTTATTTTTCTGGGCTTCAAAATCACTGCAGATTGTGACTGCAGCCATGAAATTAAAAGACGCTTACTCCTTGGAAGGAAAGTTATGATCAACCTAGATAGCATATTCAAAAGCAGAGACATTACTTTGCCAACAAAGGTTTGTCTAGTCAAGGCTATGGTTTTTCCAGTCGTCATGTATGGTTGTGAGAGTTGGAGTGTGAAGAAGGCTGAGCGCCGAAGAATTGATGCTTTTGAACTGTGGTGTTGGAGAAGAGTCTTGAGTGTCCCTTGGACTGCAAGGAGATCCAACCAGTCCTGGGAATTCTTTGGAAGGAATGATGCTAAAGCTGAAGCTCCAGTACTTTGGCCACTTCATGCGAAGAGTTAACTCATTGAAAAAGACTGTGATGCTGGAAGGGATTAGGGGCAGGAGGAGAAGGGGACGACAGAGGATGAGATGGCTGGATGGCATCACTGACTCGACAGACGTGGGTCTCAGTGAACTCCGGGAGTTGGTGATGGACAGGGAGGCCTGGCGTGCTGCGATTCATGGGGTCACAAAGAGTCGGACACGACTGAGTGACTGATCTGATCTGATCTGATGGGAAGTCTAAATAGGAATATATTGAGGAAGCAGAATGAGAAAACTATAGAAGAGAAAAGCTAAAAGAGGCAAGGGTTAGGTTTACTGAATATAGGCAGGACCTGCTGAATAGAAGCATTAACAATGGGACATGTGGACAAGAATTCAAATTTATGTCTGCATAAATTGCTGAATTACAACATTGTATATTAATAAATTTGAGACCTACTTGAGATGAGATGATTTCTTCTGTGCATGCCCAGCAGTCATGTAATGTAACTTCCAATTGATTATGTATATATTATATATAACTTCCAAGTTATTATATATATATATATAAACTTCAAAATTATTTTGTTATTGCAGCATGTTTTTCTTTTAAGCACTGTATTCCACAAAGATCCTATGCCAGTGTTACATGTTTTGGACTTAGGCTTTGTCACTAACTGTTCTAATGAACAATTTCAAAGTCTCTCTGGATTTATTGCTCATATCACAGCCTAAAGCAGTTCAATTTCTCCTTTCCAGATCAGACCAGATCAGTCGCTCAGTCGTGTCCGACTCTTTGCGACCCCATGAATCGCAGCAGGCCAGGCCTCCCTGTCCATCACCAACTCCCGGAGTTCACCCAGACTCACGTCCATCGAGTCAGTGATGCCATCCAGCCATCTCATCCTCTGTTGTCCCCTTCTCCTTCTGCCCCCAATCCCTCCCAGCATCAGAGTCTTTTCCAATGAGTCAACTCTTCGCATGAGGTGGCCAAAGTACTGGAGTTTCAGCTTTAGTATCATTCCTTCCAAAGAAATCCCAGGGCTGATCTCCTTCAGAATGGACTGGTTGGATCTCCCTGCAGTCCAAGGGACTCTCAAGAGTCTTCTTCAACACCACAATTCAAAAGCATCAATTCTTCAGCACTCAGCCTTCTTCACAGTTCAACTCTCACATCCATACCTGACCACAGGAAAAACCATAGCCTTGACTAAATGGACCTTCATTGGCAAAGTAATATCTCTGCTTTTGAATATGCTATCTAGGTTGATCATAACTTTCCTTCCAAGGAGTAAGCGTCTTTTAATTTCATGGCTGCTGTCACCATCTGTAGTGATTTTGGAGCCCAGAAAAATAAATCTGAATCTGTTTCCACTGTTTCCCCATCTCTTTCCCATGAAGTGGTGGGACCAGATGCCATGATCTTCATTTTCTGAATGTTGAGCTTTAAGCCAACTTTTTCACCCTCCACTTTCACTTTCATCAAGAGGCTTTTGAGTTCCTCTTCACTTTCTGCCATAAGGGTGGTGTCATCTGCATATGTGAGGTTATTGATATTTCTCCTGGCAATCTTGATTCCAGCTTGTGTTTCTTCCAGTCCAGCGTTTCTCATGACGTACTCTGCATATAAGTTAAATAAACAGGGTGACAATATACAGCCTTGATGAACTCCTTTTCCTATTTGGAACCAGTCTGTTGTTCCATGTCCAGTTCTAACTGTTGCTTCCTGACCTGCATACAAATTTCTCAAGAGGCAGATCAGGTGTTCTGGTATTCCCATCTCTTTCAGGATTTTCCACAGTTTATTGTGAGAGGTAACTAAAAGAACTGGTTTCCTTTCAGGCCATCATATGAAACTTTTAGCTCAAAGGATACACTAATGTCTTTCAATCAGTGGATAGAGAAGACGGGAAAAAACAAAGAGACATGAAAGGTTTTTTCAGTTCATCCAAAAGGGTTAAAAATTAATTGTCTGACACTATCAAGAAGCAAAAAGCAAAGAGATTTTGGAAATACAGTTTAGCTATTTTCTTAGCGATGGAAAAATGGTTAATGAGCATACTATGTATTCAATTTGTACCTTGTCTACCAAAGACCCATTTGTTACTTTATCTTATACACTTACTTTTCCAATGCAAACTAAGATAAGAAGTCCTGTGAGTCACTCTGTCCAACCTAAATACAGAATCTCCCAAGTATTCAGGAAATCTTACCATATGGTATCTGGTTCTGGTAACCTTTAATTAAAAAGAAAGTTATCTTTCTACCCATCCCTACACATACATATTATATTGGATTGGCAATAAACTTTGTTCTGGTTTTCCAATGTTATTATGAAAAACCAAAACAAACTTTTTGGCCAAGCCATACATAATTTTTTAAAATTATAAAAGTAAAGACTATCATACATATAACAAAACAGTTCTTGGCAATGTAAAATTACTTGCATCAGGCAATGTAAGGTTTCTCTATACTTGTACAGGAAGGAAAGTTCAGTAATTCAAGTTTATAGAAGACTGAGGACTCCAACTCTTTAGCCTGTGTTGGTAGTTTCCTCTGGCAACATAATTCTCTAAAGCAGCTTACTAGACTTCTGATCATTTTGTTACCAGTTAGTCACACATGGCAGTTACCACCATGGTAGTTAATTCTGTCGAACATAGTCCTCAAATTTATTCTATCCTTTTGATTTTTCTTTCTCCCCATTCTTCAAAATGGTGGTGGCTAGTCTGAAGATACCAGACTTAAAATGTAGGTTTATTTTTAATTTTCCCCCAAGGATGGTTCATTAAACACTCTTTTCCTTAAAGGATTTCTCAATTTCCCGCCTCCCACCTACCATTTGGGTTCTAAAAGAGACTGACTTATCTACCCTTTCAAGGTGGTAATTTCTGGAAGTTTTCTGTTCCCTTGCATGTATCTACTTCTCCCTTCAACAGATCTCTTTCTTAAATTACTTTATAATATATTGTTAATAGTAGTGTGAACTCTTTTGATTCTTCTGGCCCTTTGCTAGCAAGAGCAGCTAACTAATTAGTAGCCATATAGTCTACCTTCAACATGTCACAGGGGGCAGTATTTACAAACATGTTTCTACTATATTATATTTCTGACTCCAGTGCAAATGTCTTGTCACCCAAATGTTAAGTGAATGATATTTGCAGTCTTTCCTTATTTTTTTGTACTGATGCTTGCATTGGTCAGGGTAATTAATTCCACCTGTAGTTTTGGAAGCATAAACACCTCACTGGCTTAACAAAATATTGCTTTCCTGTACATCAGAATCAAATACAGGTATCTGGGGTTGACTCAGTAGATGTTCTCTGTTTCATGCAGTCATTCAAAGACACAGGATCATTAAAAGGGACACTTCTACACCCCAGAACATTCGAATTATTTATCTTCTCCATGTATCTGGATAACAAGGGCAAAGACAGGTGATGAGAATTGTAGGAGAGGTTTTAGGGGCCAGGCCTTGAAGTAGAAAATATTGCTTTTGGCACTACTTCATTGAATAGGCTTGGTCATATAACTCCTACTTGATTTAAAGATAAAAACTTTCTGTATTCTGAGGAGGAAATTGAAATATTTAGCTCAATTAATAGCATTGTCTCTAGTTCATGAGGGGATCTAAAAGTAGATATGTAAAGTGTCTTTAAAATATAAGTCACTATAACTCAGGATATCAGCTAAATCTAAATTTTAAGCCAGTTACTGACATTTGGTGAATAATAGGATACCAGAAATTTTTTTTTTCTTGTCTGTATTTTCACAAATAGCGTAATGCCTGACGACTCCAATTCTACCAGTTAAATTACATGTGCAGTAATAAAAAGCTATGGAATAGCCAGTGAAGTGATTCAATCATGTCTGATTCCCTGGACTGTAGCCTACCAGGCTTCTCCATCCATGGAATTTTCCAGGCCAGAGTATTGGAGTGTATTGCCATTTTCTTCTCCAAGGGATCTTCCCTACCCAGGGATCAAACCCAGGTCTCCTGCATTGCAGGCAGATGCTTTACCGTCTGAGCCACCAGGGAATCCCATCAATATAAACAGCTATAAATATAATAAAATATTTTATTTAAAATATATACTATATAATTCATTCAGGAATAGACCAACAGAAGAAAACACAAATAAGAAATAACATTCTTGGAAAATAATATATATATAAACTGTGATGGAAATAACTAAACATTTCCTTTTCACTTTCATCATACTGTAAATCAAGAAAAGTATTTAATTAGAAACCAATGGCTTTATTAGAATATTCCTCTCCCCTTATTTTTTTCAAAGCTTTCTGCTAACTTCTACCACCATTTCTGTTAACAAGATAAATCAGTCAGTTCAGTTCAGTCACACAGTTGTGTGCGACTCTTTCTGACACCAAGGAATGCAGCACCCCAGGCTTCCCTGTCCATCACTAACTCTTGGAGCATGCTCAAACTCATGTCCACTGAGTAGGTAATGCCATCCAACCACCTCATCTTCTGTTGTCCCCCTCTCCTCCTACCTTCAATCTTTCCCAGCATCAGGGTCGTTTCCAATGAGTCAGTTCTTCGCATCAGATGGCCAAAGTATTGGAGTTTCAGCTTCAGGATCAGTCCTTCCGATGAATATTCAGGACTGGTTTCCTTTAGGATTGACTGGTTGTATCTCTTTGCAGTGCAAGGGACTCTCAAGAGTCTACTCCAATACCACAATTCAAAAGCATCAATTCTTTTGTGCTCAGCTTTGTTTATGGTCCAATTCTCACATCCTTACATGACTGCTGGAAAAACCATAGCTCTGACTACACCAATCTTTGTCAGCAAAGTAATGTCTCTGCTTTTTAATATACTGTCTAGGTTAGTCATAGCTTTTTTTTTTTCTTTAGACAAAAGCACTTTAATTGACAGTATACAACTTTCCAAAATATATTTTTGTAGGAAAATGGCAATAAGTAATCATCTTTACAAACAAGTTTTCAGTAAATTCCAGCGTACTTTAGACCCCTGTCCACTAAGACACAGCTCCCCCAGTCTCCTGAGCAAACTCTTTAACATCTGTTAAACAACTCGGTTAAAGAGTCACGGCTT
This sequence comes from Bubalus kerabau, assembly GCF_029407905.1. Taxonomy (NCBI): domain Eukaryota; kingdom Metazoa; phylum Chordata; class Mammalia; order Artiodactyla; family Bovidae; genus Bubalus; species Bubalus kerabau. The sequence continues at coordinate 98,490,123 of NC_073627.1, read as the reverse complement.
TTGTTCGAAGGAACAAGTATCTTTTAATTTCATGGCTGCAGTCACCAACTGCAGTGATTTTGGAGCCCAAGAAAATAAAGTATGTCACTGTTTCCACTGTTTCCCCATCTATTTGCCATGAAGTGATGGGACCAGATGCCATCATCTTAGTTTTTTGAATGTTGAGTTTTAACCCAGCTTTTTCAGTCTCCTCTTTCACTTTCTTCAAGAGGCTCTTTAGTTCCTCTTCACTTCCTGCCATAAGGGTGGTGTCATCTGAGTATCTGAGTTAACATTTTTCCCAGCAATCTTGATTCCAGCTTGTGCCTCATCCAGTCTGGCATTTTGCCTGATATACTCTGCATGTTAAGTTAAATAAGCAGGGTAACAGTATACAGCCTTGATGTACTCCTTTCCCAATTTGGAACCAGTCTGATGTTCCATGTCCAATTTTAACTGTTGCTTTGTGACCTGCATACAGGTTTCTCAGGAGGCAGGTAAGGTGGTCTGGTATTCCTATATTTTTAAGAATTTTACAGTTTGTTGTGATCCACACAGTCAAAGGCCTTGGCATATTCAATAAAAGAGAAGTAGATGTTTTTGTGGAATTCTCTTGCTTTTTCTATGATCCAAATGATGTTGGTAATTTGATCTATGGTTCTCTGTCTTTTCTAAATCTGGCATGAACATCAGGAAATTTACTGTTCACGTACTGTTGAATCCTGAGTTGGAGAATATTGAGTATTACTTTGCTAGTGTGTGAGATGACTGTGATTGTGCAGTAGTATGAACATTCTTTGGCATTGACCTTCTTTGGGATTGGAATAAAAATTGACCTTTTCCAGTCTTGTGGCCACTGCTGAGTTTTCCCAAATTTGCTGGCATATTGAGTGCAGCACTTTCACAGCATTATCTTTTAGGATTTGAAATAGCTCAACTGAAATTCCATCACCTCCACTAGCTTTGTTTGTAATGATGCTTCCTAAGGCCCACTTGACTTCACATTCCAGGATGTCTGGCTCTAGGTGAGTGATCATACCATCATCGTTATCTGGGTCATGAAGATCTTTTTTGTATAGTTCTTCTGTGTATTCTTGCCTGGAAATCCTATGGACGGAGGAACCTGGTAGGCTACAGTCAGTCCGTGGGGTTGCAGAGTCGGACATGACTGAGCGATTTCACTCACTCAGTGTATTCTTGCCATCTCCTCTTAATATCTTCTGCTTCTGTTAGGTCCATACCATTTTTGTCCTTTATTGCGCCCGTCTTTGCATGAAACTTTCCCTTGGTATCTCTCATTTTCTTGAAGAGATCTCTATTGTTTTCTGTTGTTTTCCTCTATTTCTTTGCACTGATCACTGAGGAAGGCTTTCTTATCTCTCTTTGCTCTTCTTTGGAACTCTGTATTCAAATGAGTATATCTTTCCTTTACTCCTTTGCTTTTCACTTCTCTTCTTTCCTCAGCTATTTTAAGGCCTCCTCAGAGAACCATTTTGCCTTTTTTCATTTCTTTTTCTTAGAGATGGTCTGATTACTGTCTCCTGTACAATGTCATGAACCTCTGTCCATAGTTCTTCAGGTGCTCTATCAGATCTAATCCCTTGAATCTATTTATTAATTCCACTGTATAATTGTAAGGAATTTGATTTAGGTCATAATTGATGGTCTGATGGTTTTCTCTTCTCTCGTCAATTTAAGTCTGAATTTGTCAATAAAAAAGCTTATGACCTGTGCTACAGTCAGCTCCTGGTTTTTTTTGTTGTTGTTGTTGCTGACTGTATAGAGCTTCTCCATCTTTGGCTGCAAAGAATATAGTCAATCTGATTTTGATATTGACCATTTGGTGATGTCCATGTGTAGTGTTCTCTTGGCTTTGGAGTACAAAATGAAGCAGGAAAAAGGCTTAGAGTTTTGCCAAGAGAACACACTAGTCATAGCAACCACCCTCTTCAAACAACAAGATAAATAAAGCAATAATAATGGATAGAGAAAACATAAGAAATTGTTAAAACCAAACTATAAAGTGTATATACCTGATGTAAGGTGAACTCTCTGTAAATACTGAATATATGAATTTAGAAATTCAAATTCTTTGAAAGCACTCATTTTTAAATTATTGTAAGACAAGTCTGTACATCATCCTACTGAGGATGATTATTGTGAGGGATATAAAACTGGTAGGATCCTAAACGAATGACAGCAAGAGGGTTCAATTTTAGAAGATACTATAAGTAGTAGAAAGAATATACATATGGTACATGTAAACTAAGATCCCTAAGTAGGAAAATTTTTGAAAAGAGTGACAAGGAACTGTATTTAAAAGAGGCTTGAAAAAGAAAACTCAAAGGGCAAGGAAATGAGGAAGAAAAAGGAAGTCTCAAATAAATATGTAAAGTTGCACAGAGGTAGAAAAAGCATATATCAATGTATACAGAAAAAAAGTCAAAATGCATTAAATATCATGACTCTTTTTAAATAAAGTGAAAGCATGAATTTTGATTGAAAAAATTAAAAAGTTAGATAAATAAGATAGCCTAAAAGACTAATTTACCTTCTCAACTACTCCAAATCAAAAAAATAAATAAATAATGTTTTTAAATGGAAAAAAAAAAAAAAAAAAAAAAAACCAGAGAAATAGAATCAGACATGTAAGAACAAAGTGAATAAGGAAATAATTTGTAATCTTGTTAGACAAAAGAGGGGCTTTCCTGGTGGCTCAGATGGTAATGATTGTGCCTGCAATGCAGGAGACCTGGGTTTGATCCCTGGGTCAGGAAGATTCACTGGACAAGGGAATGACAACCCACTCCAATATTCTTCCCTGGAGAATCCCATGGACAGAAGAGTTTTGTGCTCTCACTAATAAAGACATTTTAGAGTCTTCTTAGTGCATTTAGTCAGAATTGTCCAAATAAACAGAACCAACAGAATGAAAGTATATATATATGAATGAGAATTGGCTCATTAGTTTATGGAGGCTGACAAGTCATAAGCTGGCTAACTGGAAATCTATGAGAACTAGTGGTAAAGTTTTAGTCTGAAGGCCTGAAGATTTGAGATGCAGTAAAAGCTAATTCAGTTCATTCTGTAGAAATTTTTAAAAAAATGATGTTTTTCATTTATTAAAAAAAAATTTGGAAGGCAATCAGGCAGGAAAAGTTTCCTGTTATTTGGGGGAAGATCAGTCTTTTTTTATATTCAGACTTTAAACTGATTAGATGGAGCCCACCCACATTTGGAGGGAAATCTGCTTTACTCAGTCTATTGATTTCAATGTTAAACTCATCCAAAAACACTCTCACAGAAATCCCCAGAGCAGTATTTGACCAAACTTCTGGGAATCTATAGTCTAGTCAAGTTGGTATATGAAATTAATTATCACAGAAAGTAGGCAAACTAGATGGTTTATAAAACACAACCTGAGAATACTATAACCAAAAACACATTCTAAAGTAGACTACTAAGAAGATGGAAGCAGTCTGAATGCCTTAGAACCCAGGGTTATATATTTGGGTAGTAGATGAGCAGGCAGTAGTTTTCTATGGGCACCATTGGCTTTAGCTAGAGGCTAAAGCAGAAAATGTTAATGCCTGAAGCAGAGGTCAGGGTATTATCAGACTTCAGTTTACTGACTTAGGTAGAGCAGATATCCCCACACCCAAAAGGCACAATGCTGGATGCCATATTTCTACCTTGTTAAGGATCACAAGAGCCAGGCAACAAAGATCTTGGTGAATGAGCTTTCTCACATATGAAGCTCCCATATGAAAATCACCAAATTTGTGAGGAAAATTTTCATGGTGAGAAATATATTTTAAACTTAAAAATACATGTAAAGCTAATCATGAAGCAAATAATACAATATTTAGGATAACTGTAATTAATATATTTATAAAGCATGAGTAAAAAGGTAACACATGAAAAATACATCAGGAAGATGCAACATATGTTGAACATGATCTAGAATGAACAGCAAATGTAGTAGAGAAAACAAATACATTGTGTAGAAGCAAAATTTATAAAGATGAAAAATATTCATCTTGAAAAGACATCCAAAGCTATAAGCAAAATGAATCATAGGAAATCCAGTTCTAAAAATTTTATAATAAAAAATTCTGAACATCATGGGTGAAGAATTCATTTAAACTTTCAGAAAGAAAATTTAATGAATCACTCCCATAGGTAAAAATTATAATGGTATTGAACTTTTCATTAGTAACACTAGTTGATAGAAGACAGAAATAAAGGGAAGAGACACTGGTGGACCATTAGCATATGTAACTAGGAGGATTTATAATCATGCTTTGCAGATATTCTCCCTCTGCCTCCTACTCTCTTTCTGTTTCCCTCTTAACTTTCTCTCTTTCTTTGACTTTGCCTATGTATGTTATGAAGTCTGTCCCCGAGGAAAAGCTCAGTGATTTGTCTAAATATATCAGTAACAATGTGGCTAAGAATGTTTATTTCAAGGGTAAAGTCTTAGAGGTTGGGCTTGACTGGAAACCACATCCTTGAAAGAGCTTTATCAGTAAGATATGGACTCTTTTGAACTCTATTTGCCTGATTAGTTTGTCTAACCAAAGAGTCAGAACTAAGCATGCACACACAAAAAATGCCTGATTAGTTTATCTAACCAACTGTCAAAAGATTAAGGAGAGGATTAAATGATATTCAAGTATTTCACTATATGGTACATTATTGGTAAGTAAAAGTTATTGGTAAGTAAAAGTACAAAACTGGTAAGTAAAAATTAAAGCTTTTCATATTGATTTGAAGGTAATTTGAGTTTTGATCGTGGTCATTACACCTTACAGTGGTTTTATCTACATGCAGTTGTTGTTTGTGAGTGCTAAGTCACTCTTTGCGACCCCATGGATTGCAGCCCACCAGGCTCCTCTGTCCATGGAATTTTCCTGGCAAGAATACTGGAATTGGTTGCCATTTCCTCCCTCCAGGCGATCTTCCTGACCCAGGATGGAACCCAAGTCTCTTAAGTCTCCTGTATTGGCAGGGAGGTTCTTTACCACTAACACTACCTGGGAAGCAAACAGCCTGTTGTTTTAGAAGGAAGATAATTCTTTTTTTTTTTTTTTCTTTGTTTTCCTGTGTTTTTAAGCCAGACTTGCAGTCAATAACATTGAGTCCGGGTTCTATATATTCTACAAACATTAGTGAAGTTGTAGCTTTAAATGATGTTCAGATGGAGGGAGCCCATATTAAACTGGCTGTCAATATTTCATTCTCCTTGATGATGTTTTGATCTGTATTCAGAGCAAAAGGAGCCAAGTACAGAGGAGCTGTATATGAACTTATGAGGCTTACTATAAAATAACATGGATTAAAGTTGATAATTACGTAAGACTGGATATAACTATATTTCAGAGGTTTTGTCACTCTGAGCATTAGCACTTGATTATGTAAATAAATTTTTAAAATGTCAGTATAAACAGTAATTTAGATGAACATAGTGAATTTCCTAATAAGACAATTTTGACAATCTGTATTTGGAACACTCTGTCTCTAGTAATGGTTTCCCCAGAATTTCAAAGATAAATTGGAATAGTTAGAATATATGATACAATCTTATTGTCAAAATGAGAATGTTGGGAGAATAATGACAAAATTTTAAAAGCTAATTGCTTAGCTGAGGGAATAAAGTGATTATTTTAAGAGAATTATGGCTATCACCAGAACATATTGGGAAGGTATGAAAGAATCACTTTATATTTTAAATTTCAGGAAAGACATATACAAAAATACAAGGATAGTCTCCCAGATTTGACTGCTCTCAAGGAAGCAATAGAAAAAGGAAGCAGTGCTTTTATGGTCAGAATATGAACAAAGGTGTGTGTGACCAATAACAATTAAAAACGAAGGAAAGAAAGGTAAAATATAAGAATGCACACTGAAATAACTTCTGCATAGGAACTCGAGCCAAGGAAAATACCACAATGTCTCTTAAAGACCTTCAAATAGAGTCCTTTAAAAGAGCAGAGGGGACAAACAGCCGTTGTACATTTGGAACTTCTAACAACTTATTATTGAACATCTATACAGCTTTGCAAAATGAAAGACGAGATAATAAATCTGAAAATTTAACACCAGGGCTTCCCTGGTGGTTCAGTTGTTAAAGAATCCCCGTCAATGCAGGAGACCCCGGTTCTATCCCTGGGTCAGGAAGATCCCCTGGGAAAGGAAATAGCAATCCACTACAGTATTCTTGCCTTGGAAAATCCCATGGAGAGAGGATCCTGGCAGCCTGCAGTCCATGGGGTCACAAGAGTCAGACACAACTTAGTGACTAAATCAAATAAAATTTTTAAATACATATGTTAAATTAATATTAATTATATAAATACATTAAAATATTATATATGCCAAGATAAAAGAAAAATTATCTGTGGACTTTGGATTATGATTGAAAATTTATGGAATGTGAACCCCATAGAAAAGCAGAATGATAAGACTATTAATGGAAAGCTACTGCTGCTGCTGCTAAGTCACTTCAGTCATGTCTGACTCTGTGCGACCGCATAGACGGCAGCCCACCAGGCTCCCCCGTCCCTGGGATTCTCCAGGCAAGAACGCTGGAGTGGATTGCCATTTCCTTCTCCAATGCATGAAAGTGAAAAGTGAAAGTGAAGTCACTCAGTCGTGTCCGACTCCTAGTGACCCCATGGACTGCAGTGCACCAGGCTCCTCAGTCCATGGGATTTTCCAGGCAAGAGTACTGGAGTGGGGTGCCATTGCCTTCTCCTGGGCACGCGTGTAATTCCATTAAAATTATAGAAACCAAAATGGAGCCTATGAACGTATAAATAAATATACTATGACTAGTGCTATTTATCTAAGGAATGTAAGATTGATTTAATTTATAAAAACAAATCTCTGTGGTGCACCATATTATTAGAATAGACACAAAAATGTGATAATGCCAGTAAACAAATAAAAGGTACTTGATGAAATCTAACATTTTTCTTGATAAAAACATCTCAACAATTAAGATTGGAATAGAATTTCCTCAGCTTAATGAAAGACATCTGTGTAAAGCCTGTAGCTAACATCATTCATCATGGTAAAAAAAAAAAAAAAAAAAAAAGAATGCTTTCCCCTTAATATCAGGAACAAGACAAGGGTACCCAGTCTTTCTACTTCCATTTATTATTGTACAAGATACTCTTACCAGTACAATAATCCAAGGAACAAATTCAAGGGGCCCAGCATGTAAAACAAAAAATGCAATTATCTATATTCATAGATGTTTTGGTATTGTATGAAAAAAAGTTCTGAGGGATCCACAAAAACACTCAACTACTGAGTCACTGTCAGTAAGCTTTGAAACAGTCTTAGCAATAAGTGATTTCAGCAAGGTTGTAGATTGCAAGATGGATATATCAGTTTCATTTTTATACATTAATGAAAAGTCTAAAATGAAATCTAGAAAAAGTTAATTTACAATAGCATTGGAATGGATAAAATACTTAATAAATTTATCAAAAGAAGTTTAAGATTTGTGCACTAAAACTAAATTTTCTGTCAGAGAATGCATTCTCTGTAGAGCCAAATAGGAGAGACTCAGCAGCTTCCATCTATGAACTTTGCTTAATACATATATTTTTCTAATTACTTTTAACTCAGCAACATTTGCTATAATGAAATTGGTGGTGGTTTAGTCCCTGAGTCATCTCTGACTCTTGCGAACCCATGGACTGTACTCTGCTAGGCTCCTTTGTCCATGGGATAATGAAATTAAGCCATGACTTCTACTTGCTGTTAAATCCTATGGACCCACTAGTGAATCACTGGACTTGAAGGTGATCATGAAAACCCATAATTGTAGACACTGATTCCTAAAAACTTTTTTTTTTCTTTGCTTTAGAAATGCCAATGAATATACAAATATCTCAGAACTTAACCAGGAGTTCAGTAAGGCAGATGAATACAATATAAAGAAAGAGGCCATAATATTGTTCCCAAATAACATGGTTTACCTGGAAATAAACACATTTTCACAGCATTCATCTGAAAACTAAAAGATTTTGTAATAGCTAACATTCTGAAAAAAATGTGGTCTGTTTAAATATATCCTTCATGCTAATTGATTATGAATTAGTTGCTAAAATATTATTTGCTAATTACAAATAATACACATAGCAATATTTATTCATTCTTAAAGTTCTTTATATCTTGTTTTAGGAATTAGAAACTTATAGAGAGAGTGCATGAAATATGGCCTAATGCTGTGATATCAAAAAATGAAGAAATAAGTGACAGCATTAGATACTGACTATCAAAAATAGCAGCATAATCAAGTCATGATAGGTAGGTCAGAGGGATGATCCTAAATTTGACAGAGGACAGAGGAGAGATGCTGAGCTTTGTAAAAAATTTTGCAATTATTTGAACAAATTTCAAGCCATATTTTCTATAAATGAAAATTACCAACTGTGAAAATAGAACAGAGATATTTTAAAGAACAGAGATGAGGTGGATGAAACTAAAGCCTATTAAACAAAATGAAGTAAGAAAGAGAAAAATACATATTGTGTATTAACACATGTATATGAAATCTAGAAAAATGGTACTGATGAACCTATTTGCAGGGCAGGAATAGAGACACAGATGTAGAGAATGGACTCGTGGAAACAGCAGAGGAACAAAAGGGTGGGACGAATTGAGAAAGTAGCATTGACAAATATACACTACGATGTATAAAACAGAGAGCTAGTAGGAAAATCCCATGGATGGAGGAGCTTGATAGGCTGCAGTCCATGGGGTCGCGAAGAGTCCGGCACGACTGAGCGACTTCACTTTCACTTTTCACTTTCATGCATTGGAGAAGGAAATGGCAACCCACTCCAGTATTCTTGCCTGGAGAATCCCAGGGACGGAGGAGCTTGGTGGGCTGCCGTCTATGGGGTTGCACAGAGTCAGACACGACTGAAGCGACTTAGCAGCAACAGGAGCAGCAGTGGGAAGCTATATAGCACAGGCGACCCAGCCTGGCTCTCTCTGATGACCTAGAGAGATGGGATGGAGGAGCGGGATGTGAGGAGCCGGAGGGAAGGGGTAACATTGTTAAATACTTAATAGTAGATTAATAGAATAGTCTCTTCTCCAAGTTGTAACAATAGTAAAGAACATTTTAAAGCTCTTGAAAAAAATAGGAACATTGCTAAGACAATTATTCACAAAACTATTAAAGGTTTTTGATTGGACCTGAAACTATGAAAAAACACTGAGCAATCAGATTATTCTCATAAAATAGCTGGTGGCAGCAAATTGGCAAATAATATAGCACTTCCCTTGGTTATTTACAGCAACACATAATTTACAGCTTAGTTTGCATTTTACATCAGTTTCAGAATCGCTTAGGTTAATTCAACCTGCCTAAATTCATAAAATTTAAAAGATCATGATTCACATGGCTAATCTAAAAATTTTCAAATAGAGATATATGTACATATTGGCTATATGTTATTCTAGCATGTCCCCCTGGGAAACACAGAGGGATACAAGTTACTAGTATGATTCACAGTGAACTTGTAGTTACTACGGCAGATATTAGCAATATCAAGGTCTGACTGTCTAGTTCTTCTATCTGAACAATTGGCATATATTTGTCACCAGTCTCCTCTGTGTTAAAGCACAACTTGCTTTGATAGTATGGACAGTATCACTTCTTGTTATTACTTCTGTTTCTTTATATTGCTTCTTAAAGAAGCATTTCTTCCAAACTATATCCCTTTCTTTCACACATGCTAGGAGTTTCAGTTTAGGCCTGTGGAATATTGTACCCACTAGACACACATGACAAGTGAACACTTATAATGGGGCTAATGCACCTGAGGAAGTGAGTTTCTAATATTATTTAACTTTAATCAATTTAGACTTTAAAGCTGAAGCATATAAAATATTTCTTACTGAGAAAATTTTATTATTTTTATAATACTAACTTTTACTTTATTGTATCATGCAAGATATTTTATTGTAGTTTGCTAATTGGTGAAAATCTCATTTTACTATTATGTATAAACATAAACCTTTCATCTATTCTGTGCCATCGGATTGATTTAACTTGAATGATTTTTCTAGGCATAAATATAACATGATTATGTGCCTATTTGAATATGTTATACAGATAAAACAAAACACAGTGTTATCTGTTTAAGTCATAATTGGTAATTAACTTAAAATAGTTATAATTTTAACATAAAGTATCTTAGGTTAAAATTAAGTATGGGCAATTTTTAAAATTTAAAATGAAGGCATATATTTGTTGCAGTATTTCTTGGAGATGCACAAACTAGTTCTATGATTGGAATACCTCAACAAGAAGTGAATTACATGTTAGAATGAATGGCAATTTTGAATTTTTTGCAGCAGAGTAAAACAAAAAGGTGTTTATGGCCTGTGTGAAAAAAAAAAGAGTTTTAAAGACAATAAAGTGGGGAATGTGAAGAGACCTTGTCTGTACATACATAGCACATTTGATAAGATGTTTCCTCTAAATAGCCAAAACATAATATCTGAGATTAATCACTTGATATTACAATTTAAACATCCACAAAAATATTTTAAACTTTTTTTAAACAGAATCTAAGCTTGTAGGTTTGGCAAACTTTAAAGTAGCTTAGATTCTTGAAAAAATAATGAAAAAATACAAATAATGATTGTTTTTGTTAGAAATTTTGTTAGAAGCTAGTGAAATAAAAAAACTATTAAAGATATTTTACAGTAACAATCTTCACTTAAGCTACCAAACAATTAGTTTTAGAATATAGGATCTTTTAAAAGTATGTAAATTCATTTAACTTTCTAAGTACATCAAAGATCAATTTATTCAAATTTTGAAAAGTGTTAAGTACACTCTATAGCTTTAGGTGAATATTGCAACGTAAGAGAGAAGGTGAGATTATGACATTTGGTGTGTTTTGTGTCTAAGGCCTTTTAAATTTACTAGTAAACATGTTATTGAAATCAGTAAAAACAGTAATATTGAACTTTTGCACAGACTTCTTTTTAAATTTACATTTATCACAGAATATCAGCTAAATGTGAAAACACTACTTAGTTGCTATTTCAATGAGCTATACTCCAGTCTTGTGAGATATTAATCTTGATTGATTGGAATTTTAAAACAAAGGCTGATTTTTCCCTTATTGATTTCCTCCACTCTACTAAATATTGAAAATATTTCCATTTAGCTTTCTGGAGTAGATTCTGTGGAAAATGTCATGGGTACAGTTGTTAAAACCATTCATAGTGAATTATTTACACAACTAATGAAAGACTAAAAGATATTGAATTCAATGAATGAATTTACTTAGTTATTTTCCAATGCTCCTTGGTGATGGTATAACTACTTTACACAAATTTAATCTATTATTAATGAAAAATCAAGATTATCTGAGTTTTAAAAATGTGTTTTTTCCCCTCCATTGCTGCCCTATGAATAAATTCTTCAGTACCATTTGTCTAGATTACATATATACGTGCATTCAGTTCAGTTCAGTTGCTCAGTCGTGTCTGACTCTGCGACCCCATGAATCACAGCACGCCAGGCCTCCCTGTCCATCACCAACTCCCGGAGTTCACTGAGACTCACGTCCATCGAGTCAGTGATGCCATCCAGCCATCTCATCCTCTGTCGTCCCCTTCTCCTCCTGCCCCCAATCCCTCCCAGCATCAGAGTCTTTTCCAGTGAGTCAACTCTTCGCATGAGGTGGTCAAAGTACTGGAGTTTCAGCTTTAGCATCATTCCTTCCAAAGAAATCCCAGGGCTGATCTCCTTCAGAATGGACTGGTTGGATCTCCTTGCAGTCCAAGGGACTCTCAGGAGTCTTCTCCCACACCACAGTTCAAAAGCATCAATTCTTCGGTGCTCAGCCTTCTTCACAGTCCAACTCTCACATCCATACATGACCACAGGAAAAACCATAGCCTTGATTAGATGGACCTTTGTTGGCAAAGTAATATCTCTGCTTTTGAATATACTATCTAGGTTGGTCATAACTTTCCTTTCAAGGAGTAAGCGTCTTTTAATTTCATGCCTGCAGTCACCAGCTGCAGTGATTTTGGAGCCCCAAAACAGAAAGTCTGACACTGTTTCCACTGTTTCCCCATCTATTTCCCATGAAGTGACGGGACCGGATGACATGATCTTTGTTTTCTGAATGTTGAGCTTTAAGCCAACATTTTCACTCTCCACTTTCACTTTCATCAAGAGGCTTTTTAGTTCCTCTTCACTTTCTGCCATAAGGGTGGTGTCATCTGCATATCTGAGGTTATTGATATTTCTCCAGGCAATCTTGATTCCAGCTTGTGCTTCTTCCAACCCAGCGTTTCTCATGATGTACTCTGCAATTAAGTTAAATAAGCAGGGTGACAATATACAGCCTTGACGTACTCCTTTTCCTATTTGGAACCAGTCTGTTTGTCCAGTTCTAACTGTTGCTTCCTGACCTGCATATAGGTTTCTCAAGAGGCAGGTCAGGTGGTCTGGTATTCCCATCTCTTTCAGAATTTTCCAATTTATTGTGATCCACACAGTCAAAGGCCTTGGCATAGTCAATAGAGCAGAAATAGATGTTTTTCTGAAACTCTCTTGCTTTTTTCCATGATCCAGCACATGTTGGCAATTTGATCTCTGGCTCCTCTGCCTTTTCTAAAACCAGCTTGAACATCAGAAAGTTCACAGTTCATGTATTGCTGAAGCCTGGCTTGGAGAATTTTGAGCATTACTTTACTAGCATGTGAGATGAGTGCAATTGTGCGGTAGTTTGAGCATTGTTTGGCATTGCCTTTTTTTGGGATTGGAATGAAAACTGACCTTTTCCAGTCCTGTGGCCACTGCTGAGTTTTCCAAATTTGCTGGCATATTGAGTGCAGCACTTTCACAGCATCATCTTTCAGGATTTGAAATAGCTCAACTGGAATTCCATTACCTCCACTAGCTTTGTTCCTAGTGATGCTTTAGAATACAATATTTATCTTTCTCTTTCTGTCTTACTTCACTCTGTATAACAGGTTCTAGGTTCATCCACTTCATCAGAACTGACTCAAATGTGTTCCTCTTTTATGGCTGAGTAATATTCCATTGTGTATATGTACCACAACTTCTTTATCCATTCATCTGTCAATAGACATCTAGGTTGCTTCCATGTTCTATCTATTGTAAATTGTGCTACAATGAACAATGTGATGCATGTGTCTTTTTCGACCCTGGTTTCCTCAGGGTATATGCCTAGGAGTAGGATTGCTGGGTCATATGGCAGTTTTATTCCTAGTTTTTTTAAGAAATCTCCATACCATCTTCCATATCAGCTGTATCAATTTACATTCCCACCAACAGTGGAAAAGCATTCCCTTTTCTTCACACCTTCTTCAGCATTTATTGTTTGTAGACTTTTTGATGATGGCCATTCTAACCAGTGTGAGGCGATATCTCATTGTAGTTTTAATTTGCATTTCTCTAATAATGAGTGATGTTGAGCATCTTTTCATGTGTTTGTTAGCCATCTGTATGTCTTCTTTGGAGAAGTGTCTGTTTAGGTCTTTCTTCCACTTTTTGATTGGGTTGTTTGTTTTTCTGGTACTTAGCTGTATGAGCTGCTTGTATATTTTGGAAATTAATCCTTTGTCAGTTGTTTCATTTGCTATTATTTTCTCCCATTCCAAAGGTTGTCTTTTCACCTTGCTTGTAGTTTCCTTTACTGTGCAGAAGCTTTTAAGTTTAATCAGGTCCCACTTATTTACTTTTGTTTTTATTTCTGTGACTCTAGGAGGTGGGTCATAGAGGATCTTGCTTTGATTTATGTCATCGATTGTTCTCCCTGTGTTTGCCTCTAAGAGTTTTATAGTTTCTCGTCTTATAGTTTGGTCTTTAATCCATTTTGAGTTTATCTTTGTGTATGGTGTCAGGAAGTGTTCTAATTTTATTCTTTTACATGTAACTGTCCAGTGTTCCCAGCACCATTTATTGAAGAGGCTATCTTTGATCCATTGCATATTCCTGCCTCCTTTGTCAAAAATAATATACCCTTAGGTACATGGGTTTATTTCTGGGCTTTCTATCTTGTCCCATTGGTCTTTATTTCTGTTTTTGTGCCAGTACCATGTTGTCTTGATGACTGTAGCTTTGTAATATAATCTGAAGTCAGGAAGGTTGATTCCTCCAGCTCCATTTTTCTTTCTCAAGACTGCTTTTGCTATTCGGGGTCTTTTGTGTTTCCATATGAATTGTGAAATTTTTTTGTTCTAGTTCTGTGAAAAATGCCATTGATAATTTGATAGGGATTGCATTGAATTGGTAGATTGCATTTGGTAGTATAGTCATTTTCACAATAATGATTCTTCCTGCCCAGGAACATGGAATATCTCTCCATCTGTTTATGTCATCTTTGACTTCTTTCATCAGTGTCATAATTTTCTGTGTACAGTTCTTTTGTCTCCTTAGGTAAGTTTATTCCTAGATATGTTATTTTTATTGCAATGGTGAATGGGATTGATTCATCTGATTTTTCTTGTTAGTATGTAGAAATGCAAGTGATTTATGTATATTGATTTTGTATCCTGCAACTTTGCTAAATTCACTGATTAGCTCCAGTAAATTTCTGATTCTATATTTAGGGTTTTCTATGTATAGTATCATGTCATCTGCAAACAGTGAGAGCTTTACTTCTTCTTTTCCAATCTGGATTCCTTTTATTTCTTTTCCTTCTCTGATTGCTGTAGCAAGGACTCCCAAAACTATGCTGAAGAGTAGTGATAAAAGTGGACAACTTTGTCTTGTTCCTGATCTTAGGGGGAATGCTTTCAGTTTTTCACCCTTGAGAATAATGTTTTCTGTAGGCTTATCATATACGGCCTTTATTATGTTGAGGTAGGTTCCTTTTATGTCTATTTTTTTAAGAATTATTATCAGAAATGGGTGCTGATTTTGTCAAAAGATTTTCTGCGTCTATTAAGATTATCATATGGTTTTTATTTTTCAAATTGTTACTATGGTATATCATATCAATTGATTTGCATATATTGAAGAATCTTTGCATTCCTGGAATAAACCCAACTTGATCAGGGTGTATGACATTTTTGATGTGTTGCTGAATTCTGTTTGCTAAAATTTTGTTGAGTATTTTTGCATTTAGGTTCATCAGTGATATTGGCCTGTAGTTTTCTTTTTTTGTATTGTCTTTGTTCTGGTTTTGGTATCTGGGTGATGCTGGCCTTGTAGAATGAGTTTGGAAGTGTTCTTTCCTCTGCAATTTTTTGAAAGAGTTTTAGAAGGATAAGCATTAGCTCTTCTCTAAATGTTTGACAGAATTCTCCTGTGAAGCCATCTGGTCCTGGACTTTTGTTTTTTGGGAGATTTTTAGTCACAGCTTCAATTTCCATGCTTGTAATTCGGTTGTTCATAATTCCTAGTTCTTCCTGGTTCAGTATTGGAAGATTGAACTTTTCATTATCCATTTTATTGTTATATAGTCTCTTGTTCATAATAGTCTCTTATACTCCTTTGTATTTCTGCATTGTCTGTTGTAACCTCTCCTTTTTCATTTCTAATATTGTTGATTTGAGTCTTCTTTTTTTCTTGATGAGTCTGGCTTGTCAATTTTGTTTATCTTTTCAAAGAAACAACTTTTAGTTTTATTAATCTTTACTATTGTTTCTTTCGTTTCTTTTTCATTTATTTCTGCTTGGATCTTTATGATTTATTTCCTTCTACTAATTTTGGGTTTGTTGTTGTTGTTCTTTTTCCAGTTGTTTTAGGTGTAAAGTTAGGTTGTTTATTCAATCTTTTTCTTGTTTCTTGAAGTAGGGTTGTATTGCTATAAATTTCTCTTTTAGGACTGCTTTTGCTGCATCCCATAGGTTTTGAATTGTTGTGTTTTCATTGCCATTTGTTTCTAGAAATTTTTTTATTTCCCTTTTTATTTCTTCAGTAACCTGTTGGTTATTTAGAAATATGTTGTTTAGTCTCCATGTGTTTGTATTTCTTACAGTTTTTTCCTTGTAATTGATATCTAGTCTCATAGTGTTGTGGTCAGAGAAGATGCTTGATATTATTTCAATTTTCTTAAATTTACTGAGGTTTGATTTGTGACCCAAAATGTGGTCTATCCTAGAGAATGTTCCATGTGCACTTGTGAAGAAGGTGTATTCTTCTGCATTTGAATGGAATGTCCTGAAGATATCAATGAGATACATCTCATCTAATGTATCATTTCAAAATTGCATTTCCTTATTAATTTTCTGTTTTGATGACCTATCCATTGGTGTGAGTGGGGTGTTAAAGTCTCCTACTGTTATTGTGTTACTGTCAATTTCTACTTTTATGTCTATAAGTGTTTGTCTTATGTATTGAAGTGCTCCTATGTTGGATGCATAGATATTTACAAGTTTTATGTCTTCCTCTTGGATTGATCCCTTGATCATTATATAGTGTCCTTCCTCATCTCTTGTAATCTTCTTTATGTTAAGGTTTATTTTATCTGATATGAGGATTGCTACTCCAGCTTTCTTTTGCTTCCCATTTGCATGGAATATATTTCTCTATCCTCTCACTTTCAGTCTATATGTGTCTTGAGGTCTAAAGTGGGTTTCTTGTAGACAGCATATATATAGGTCTTGTTTTTTTAACCATTCAGCCAGCCTGTGTCTTTTGGTTGGAGCATTCAATCCATTTACATTTAAAGTAATTATTGATATATATGTCCCTATTGCCATTTTCTTAATTGCTTGGGGTTGATTTTGTTGATCTTCTTTCTTCTCTTGTATTTCTTAACTATGTAAATCTGTTTAACATTTGTTGTAAAGCTGATATGGTGGTACTGAATTCTCTTAACTTTTGTTTGTCTGAAAGCTTTTGATTTCTCCATCAGTTTTGAATGAGATCCTTGCCGGGTACAGTAATCTTGGTTGTAAATTTTTCCCTTTCAGTACTTTAAATATATCCTGCCATTCCCTCTGACCACCAGATTTTCTGTTGAAAGATCAGCTATTAAATGTATGGGTTTTCCCTTGTATGCCACTTGTTGCTTCTCCCTTGCTGCTTTTAATAATCTTTTTTTTTGTGTGTGTTAGTCTTTGTTAGTTTGATTAGTATGTGTCTTGGTGTGTTTCTCCTTAGGTTTATCCTGTATGGCACTCTTTGTGCCTCTTGGACTTGATTGACTATTTCCTTTTCCATATTGGGAAACTTTTCAACTATAATCTCTTCAAAAATTTTCTCATACCCTTTATTTTTCTCTTCTTCTTCTGGGACCCCTATTACTTGAATGTTGGTGCATTTGATATTGTCCCAGAAGTCCCTGGGGCTGTCCTCTGTTCTTTTCATTCTTTTTACTTTATTCCACTCTTCAGAAGTTATTTCCACCATTTTATCTTCCAGCTCATGGATTCATTCTTCTGCTTCAGGTATTCTGCTGTCAATTCCTTCTAGAGCATTTTTAATTTCAGTAGTTGTGTTGTTTGTCTCTGTATGTTTATTCTTTAATTCTTCTAGGTCTTTGTTAATTGATTCTTGCATTTTCTCCCTTTTGCTTTCAAGGTCTTTGATCATCTTTACTATCATTATTCTGAATTCTTTTTCAGGTAGTTTGTCTATTTCCTCATCATTTATTTGAACTTCTGTGTTTATAGTTTGTTCTCTCATTTGTGTAGTGTTTCTCTGCCTTTTCTTTTTTCTTTTAACTTATTGTGTTTGAGGTCTCCTTTTCCCAGGCTTCAAGGTTGAATTTCTTCTTCCTTTTGGTTTCTGCCCTCTCAGGTTGGTCCAGTGGTTTGTGTAAGCTTCTTATAGTGTGAGATTTTGTTTATTTGTTTATTTTTCCCCTGATGGGCAAGGCTGAGTGAGGTGGTAATCCTGTCTGCTGATGATTTGGTTTGTTTGTTTGTTTTGTTTATTGTTTAGAGGAGGCATCCTGCACAGGGTGCTATTGGTGGTTGAGTGAAGCCAGGTCTTGTATTACAGTGGTTTCCGTTATATGAGTTCTCACTATTTGATACCCACTAGGGTTCCAATTCAAGATTATCTGAGTTTTAAAAATGCTTGATAAAAATTATTTAATCCAAGACAGTAAGTGTCCTCGTGATTTATATTCTCTCACAATGCTGCACTGAAAATGTCAGAATTAACTTAGAGCTATAATGATGACTTTAGAAATTATATTACATATCTAAATAGAGATTTTAATTTTTATCACCAATACTATATGAATTGGCTGCAAAAAAATAAAAGATTTAAGGGAATATTTTGATATTGATAAACTTAAAACTGCTTTTCAATTTATGCATCACACTTGAATTTGGCATTCATAGTACTGAATTCACCCAAGAGTTAGACAATTTACCTATTTACAGATGCAATTTTGAAATTGATTTGTTTTTAAAAATGAAACGATTCGTTCTTGAGTAGATGAATAAGTTAGTGTGTCAGTGTCAGATCAAATATTAAACAATTTTTGGTCCTCTGGCCAATTATTGAAAATTTTAATTTTTTTGGAAAAACTTAGTATATATGTCTCCTTTTTCTACTTTAATTTTTATAAAAACTGAAGACAAGAAAATGTAAGTGCAAAATAGCAACTTATCTAGGAGATTATTATGAGAAAAATCTTGTGAAATATCTCATTAATACTTTCTATTGGCTACATATTAAAATAGTATTTTGATATACTTTAACATATGTTGGAGAAGGTGATGGCACCCCACTCCAGTACTCTTGCCTGGAAAATCCCATGGACGGAGGAGCCTGGTAGGGCTGCAGTCCATGGGGTCGCTAAGAGTCGGACACGACTGAGTGACTTCACTTTCACTTTACACTTTCATGCATTGGAGAAGGAAATGGCAACCCACTCCAGTGTTCTTGCCTTGAGAATCCCAGGGATAGGGGAGACTGGTGGGCTGCCATCTATGGGGTCGCACAGAGTTGGACACGACTGAAGTGACTTAGCAACATATGTTACCAAGATGAATTCAACTTGATTTAAATTTTTTGATTTGGCTACAATAAATTTTATTTTATTTTTTAATTATTTTTTAAATGTTTTTATTATTATTTTTTTACTTCACAATATTGTATTGGTTTTGCCATACATCAACTTGCATCTGCCACGGGTGTAAATGTGTTCCCCATCCTGAACCGAAGCTTGGGGCTGGTGTATAGGGATGATTTGACTACAATAAATTTTAAATTATACATGTGTCTCTCATTACTTTTCTGTTAGAAAATAAGAAAAGTCTGCCTCACCTCAAATATACTGTCTCAAGAGATGAAATATCCTTTATATATTTTCATTTGTGCCTTTTGTAGCCTAACATGTCTAAAGATGTACTGTCTAAATATTCTCAGTTGATGCAGAAGCTCATTAAGTATCTGTCCCTGATTATCTAAACTTTTACGTAAAGATATATAGAGAGTTACATTTTTGTAATTCTGTATAGTTTCTCTCTAACTATATACTATCCACTTTACAAGATATTTTACACATAAAAATATAGCACTTTCAAATTTTAGAGAAACTCCTGATTTTCTATTAGCATATAGTGAGCGAAAAATTTGTTGTTCTAATTAAATATGCCTTTACAATTTTACAGTCCTTAATTTTACCCTTCATTCTTCATGTGTGGACTAAAAGTCACCAAACTAATGTTTAATGTATTAAAAATATTTTGTTATACTTTTGTTAAATTAAGGTACCTCTAAGTAAACACCTGCTTCCCAAGATGAAAATATAAGCAAATTACAAAATACAAATTAGGTATCATTAAAATGTTCTCATAAGGTTGTAGGATTTTTAGGGTCTAAAACTGTATGAATCCTGCTGTTGACCTCAGTTTTCCTAAGAAAGCACATCTCACAGAAGAGAGCATGGATAGTATCATAATTTCTACTTCCCTGAGGAGAAAATAGCTGCAATATTAAGGAGCATTCATATAAACAAAGTGTGAACTGCACAAATGACTTAATGTATCTTCCTTTTGTGTACCTGAGTTCAGCTATAATGGACTAATTTTTTATTTCACTAATACTCCTGCCCAAGACTTAAGGATCTGTTCGGTTGAATTGTTATAAATGATTACAAAGACATAGGAGAAAGAAAATAAATATCCCAAATTCAAAATTAATACCTTAAGTTATTAAGGCTAACATCTAAAAGTTAGATGCCAAGTGAATAATTACAGCAAGGTCATTGTGTGTGACAGCAACCTTGGTCATCAGCTACAGTTTGAGAGTCTGAATGATGATAGAATATCATAGTCCCTTTATCAAAGAATGGGAAAGCTAAAAGCTTCCTGGTGCAGCTGATTGGTTTCAGTTTCTAACAGGGAAATCTTTATCTCCTAATTGAGTTCAAATTGATTTTTCAGCAATGATATTTCTGAGTTGATGATTAAGATTCTGGAAGGCTCCCAAAAAGTAAAGAGCACACATAATAAAACAACTTACTATTATTATATCTTAACGCAGTAGTTTTCTTCTGATTACCTTTCATTGAGAATTGTCTGATCACTTTGATCATTTAATAACTAGTAGTTATAACTATCCCATCTGTAGTCTACAATGTAAAAAATATTGACTTGTCATTTATCTGCTTCTACTCTCACTCACATATCCCAAGACTCACTTTCAAATGAGTACTGTATAGAAAGCTGATAGAGCACAAAGACAATTCATTTTGTAGTTGTCTTAGAACTTGAGGGTTTCCTAAAAAGCTTAACATTTATAAATGTAGGCTACAGTTACAGCTGTAAGTTACAAAGTAAGAGTTAGGATATCCATCAATACAACATTCAATACTCTAGGTACTGCCAAATTTTAATAACAAACATTTTGAGAAATTATTAGAGCAAAACCAAATAAAATAAAATTATATCTATCTAAAACAGATACAATAATATGATATATTCACGGGTTTTATTTAAGTCAATCCTCCTGAGTGTAGAGAACATAATTCACTGTACGTGGTAAGAATGAATAAAACCAAGTACAAAATAGGTATGATGATTTTAGAGTGTGAATGGTAATCTGGAGGCACACTTGATGGGGAGGAGGAAATCATCTACTATCACTGTTAGGGTTGGGGATTCATTGAGATTTCCCTAACCAATTTAAACTTGGCCTAATATATACCCATAATATGCAAGAGTGAGGGATACAAGGTACTAAAAATAAAGTGACATTAATATATCAGCTGATCTCTTAGACAAAAATAAATGTAACCATCTGTTGCTTCTGTAGATTCTGTTAGCATAGTGATGTCTTGATCAATGATGCAAATATAGTGAACACATGCAGTTCCCAGTTCACATAAGGAATGAGAGTCTCAAAGTGTTGTAATCAGTTTGGTGTAAAAATTTGGACTAAGTATTTTCTCTTTGGTTTCCTCTATCAAAATCTTAGAGTAGTATTGCACAAAATAGCAACTTCTTGATGTAAATACGTGTCAAGACAGTGTTTGCTATGATAATAAGGATGATAAAGAAAAAGAGTCTTTGTAAGACTAACAGTCAGGGCATTTACATGTAAGGAAGAGCACAATTGATGCTTATTGCAGCTGACTGTAGTTTCTGACATATTCAGAAAAGCAACTGTTATCTTCTTATACCTGCTTATGTCAAGAAATACAACCAGATCAGATCAGATCAGATCAGTCGCTCAGTCGTGTCCAACTCTTTGCGACCCCATGAATCACAGCACGCCAGGCCTCCCTGTCCATCACAAGCTCCCGGAGTTCACCCAGACTCACGTCCATTGAGTCAGTGATGCCATCCAGCCATCTCATCCTCTGTCGTCCCCTTCTCCTCCTGCCCCCAATCCCTCCCAGCATCAGAGTCTTTTCCAATGAGTCAACTCTTCGCATGAGGTGGTCAAAGTACTGGAGTTTCAGCTTTAGCATCAGTCCTTCCAAAGAAATCCCAGGGCTGATCTCCTTTAGAATGGACTGGTTGGATCTCCTTACAGTCCAAGGGACTCTAAAGAGTCTTCTCCAACACCACGGTTCAAAAGCATCAATTCTTCGGCGCTCAGCCTTCTTCACAGTCCAACTCTCACATCCATACATGACCACAGGAAAAACCATAGCTTTGACTAGACTAACCTTTGTTGGCAAGTGATGTCTCTGCTTTTGAATATGCTCTCTAGGTTGGTCATAACTTTCCTTCCAAGGAGTAAGCATCTTTTAATTTCATGGCTGCAGTCACCACCAAACTAAAAAACCTAAAACATGTTAGTTACTCAGTCGTGTCTGACTCTGTAGCCCACCAGGTTCCTCTGTCCATGGAATTCTTCAGGCAAAAATACTGGAATGGGTTGTCATGCCCTTCTCCAGGAGGTCTTCCTGACCGAGGGATCAATCTTGGGTTTCCTGCATTGCAGGCAGATTCTTCACTGTCTGAGCCACCAGGGTCTAGCTATATCACTTTACCCTAACTAACAATTATTGGAAAAGATAAAGACAGGAGAGGACAGGGACATATATTACTGGAATCTCATTACTTGTCTAACAGATCTTCTTTCTTATTATGTGTGCTAAGTCACTTCAGTCATGTCCAACTTTTGCAACACTATGTATCATAGCCCACCAGGCTCCTCTGTGCATGGAATTCTCCAGGCAAGAATACTGGAGTGGGTTGCCATGCCCATCTCCAGGCTATCTTCCTCACCCAGGGATTGAAACTGCTGACATTGGAAAGTCCACTTATTAGTAGGTAATTAGAAGACTGTAGGACTTCCCTAGTGGCTCAGATGGTAAAGAATCTGCCTACAAAGAAGAAGAACCAGGTTCAATCCCTGGATCAGGAAGGTTCCCCTGGAGAAGGGAATGGCTATCCATGCCAGTGTTCTTGCCTGGAGAATTCCATGAACAGAGGAGCCTGGTGATCTGCAATCCATGGAGTCACAAAGAGTGGCAATTGAGCAACTAACACATTCACTTTCATTTTCAAGAAGACCATAAATATAATACATTAATTTTAAATGGTGAGCTTTGGGCAAGAAGCCAAGTAAATTTGAAGAGAATAAAATTCAGGACAAGGGCAACAGTTAAGAGTTGTGCTCAAGGATATGGTAGTCATTAACCACATGTGGCAATGGAGCACTTGAAATGTGGCTAGTAGAGCTGAATATCTAAATTTTTAACCTAATGTATTTATAATTATAATTAAATTATAAAAACTCATACTTGATTTGCTTATTCACAAAACTTTAATTATATTTAGTACAATTTGGTTATGTAAATCTACTTTTCAACTGTGAATTTTATAAAATGCATATAGATTAAATGTTACCAAAATTTTTAGCATATAAATTGTGATATGCTATTGTAGAGTACATATCCAATTTCAAATTTAGTATAATAAAACAAAATATTACATTAATAATTTTATATGATTACAGGTGGAAATTATATTTTACTTATAATTGAGGTATAACTGATTTTAAGTGATAATATTTTAAATATATTAGGCTAACTAATATATTGTTAAAATTATTTTTACATATTTCCTATGACTTTGTGACATGGATTGGATGCAAGGAATATGTGAGAAAATTATACTTTGGAGTTAAATGAGATGTTCATATATGAGTAGAGAGTTTGGCAGCTTATGCACATGAAGATGGACTTACACTATAGGTATGGGTAGATGGAAAATTTAATGGAGAGATGGAGAAAACAGAGAACCTCGAAGAACACTTTAGTTGGTGAGATGAATCGATCTATAAGAGCATTAATGCAAGGACAGATATTTTAGTCAAGCAATTTCTCACCCTGATATTCTTTCCCTCCTAGTTTTGCAAGAAAGCAACAGGGGATTAGAGGTTGGTAATATACATAAATCATCTATTTTTGTATACTCTCATGGTAGTCAGATACTAGGATTCTACTGTAGTAGAATACAAAAGTGAACCTAAACAAGCTGAGATCAATGCCAGCTTTCTTCCAATCTGAGTAATGAGGGGAAAACATACGGTTTGGGATACTGGGCATTAGACTAATTAAAGATAAATTCAGTAATCAAAATAATGACCCATCTCTAGTCTAGATCAAGTTTCATATAAATTTAAACTATATGATAACCTCCTCAACTTAACCACCCTAAACCAAAAACACTTTGTCATCTCAGGAAATAAACATTTACAGAATAAAATATGGTCCAGGTTTCTCAGTTCATTCTTATAAAATGGCTGGATTGAAGTTTTAAAACACACACACACACACACACACACACACTAGGAACCAGGTGAATGTGTCCAAAACTCAAGAGAAAACACATTATCTTATACATTTGGATGATTCAGGTATTTTAATTACAAGTCCTTAAAAACAAGTTTTACAGAGTTTAAGTATTTTTAAGAACAATTTTCCTGTCCTTGTTGTTCAGTCACTAAGTCCAGTACTTTGGCCACCTCATGCGAAGAGTTGACTCATTGGAAAAGACTCTGATGCTGGGAGGGATTGGGAGCAGGAGGAGAAGGGGACGACAGAGGATGAGATGGCTGGATGGCATCACTGACTCGATGGACGTGAGTCTGGGTGAACTCCAGGAGCTGGTGATGGACAGGGAGGCCTGGTGTGCTGTGATTCATGGGGTCGCAAACAGGCGGACATGACTGAGCGACTGAACTGAACTGAACTGAACTGAAGACTGCAGCATGCCAGGCTTCCCTATCTTTCACTATCTTCCAGAGTTTGCTCAAACTAATGTCTGTTGAGTCAGTGATGCTATCTAACCATCTCATCCTCTGCCTCTCTCTTCTCCTTTTGCCTTCAGTTTTTCCCAGCATCAGAGTCTTTTCCAATGAGTTGGCTCTTCCATCAGGTGGCTAAAGTACTGGAGATTCAGCATCAGCATCATTCCTTCCAATGAATATTTAGGGTTGATTTCCTTTAAGATTGACTGGTTTGATCTCCTTGCAGTCAAGGGATTCTCAACAGTCTTCTCCAGCACTACAATTCAGATTTTCCAGGCTAGGATTTTCCAGATAAGAATACTGGAGCGGGGTGCTATTTCCTCCTCCAGAGGATCTTCCCAACACAGGAATCTCTTGTATTTCCTGTATTGGCAGGTACATGACCTGGGAAGCCCCTATCACTGTCCTTATTCAAACCAAATAAAGTATCCATATTTTCACTAAAAGAAAACACACATAGCTCACTAAACTATTAGGGTATTAAGGACTGAAATGGAAATGCAGGGAGACTAAGATGACCACTGACAATAACAAGCAAAAGGGAGGGGATATATGTATACCTATGACTGATTTATGTTGAGGTTTGACAGAAAACAACAGACTTCTGTAAAGCAATTATCCTTCAATTAAAAAATAAATTAATTAAAAAGAATAATTACAAAAAAAATCCACAACTTTCAAGTAACTCTAATTTTTCATAAAATTGTATTTAGAAACTTTTACTAGCAAAAAATAATTGAAGTAGAATTCCTTTATGTATGTATGTGGTATCTCTCAAAGATACTTAAAGAGAAAATAGTTCTAAATTTACATCAACCTTAACTTCTTCCCTTCCTTTCTCTTTTTCTGTATCCCTGTTTATCCCCTCCAGCTAATCCAGAAAATTTTACTAAAGACAATTTTCAAACATTCCAATTTTTAGTCTCCCAATTTCTCTATGACTTCAGTTTATCAGCTG
The DNA here is from genome assembly GCF_029407905.1 of Bubalus kerabau. Classification (NCBI taxonomy): domain Eukaryota; kingdom Metazoa; phylum Chordata; class Mammalia; order Artiodactyla; family Bovidae; genus Bubalus; species Bubalus kerabau. Next base: position 98,464,489 of record NC_073627.1, on the reverse strand, counting down.
TCGTTTTTTTTTTTTAATTTGGACATATGACTTAGACATTTTTATTTTATCCTGTCAATATTGCAAATTCCTTGAAAGAAAGGATAGCATGGAATTTACCTAACAAAGAAAAATTTCCCTATTTCAAAAACTAGTCTCTTTTTCTGGGGAGATAATTATTCCAGTGTGTTTCAGTTTAGTTTAGTCTCTCAGTCATATCTGACTCTTTGTGAACCCCATGGACTGCAGCACACCAGGCTTCCCTATGCATCACCAACTCCCAAAGCTTGCTCAAACTCATGTCCATCAAATTAGTGATGCTATCCAATCAACTCATCCTCTGTGGTCCCCTTCTCCTCCTGCCTTCAGTCTTTCCCAGCATCAGGGTCTTTTCCAATGAGTCAGTTCTTTGCATCAGGTGGCCAAAGTGTTGGAGCTTCAGCTCAATACTTTCAATACTTCCAGTGTGTACACTTCCATATTATCCCAGTTCTAGTGAGGCATTTTGTGTTTACCATCCATGTTGGAAATCAGGTTTCTAGACTTATATTGTACATACCCAAATTCATACACTTGTCACATTTGAGTTCTTAAATTTCACTGAATTAATGTTTTGAATAACCTTGCATATAGTACAATACATATTGTATGTCATACATTGATATATATATATATATATACACACACATATATATATGTATACATATGTGTATGTATACAGAGGTTGGTTGGCCAATAAGAAATTATATTTATCGAGATTTATATATTCCATGTTCTGTTCTAAGATTTTTATATACATCAAGTTATTTAGTATTTATAATAATATAAAGTACAACTTATTGATGTTGTTTTTGCACATGAGAAAGCTGAGACTCAGAGAGATCAAATTTCATTAGTACTTATGTGAGAGAACCAGAGACAAAATAAGGAAATTCTGATAACTGCTTAGTCTAGCATGTAAGACACTGAGCCCTAGGTATGAGTCTTAGTTTTCAATTTTATTCACATACAATAATGTTTACTTTAATATTATAAACAAATATTACCAAGTATGTCTTGTGAGAAATGAACAGCTAAGGTGTCCTGGAAAAGATTGAGAATGATAAAAATGAGATAAAGTAAAGGAATATAGGTAGTACTTTTTAAAAGAGGTACAAACTAATTAGAAAGAATTAATAATTCTATATTAACCATTTTAATCTATATTAAGGATTTTTTTACACATTTTTTTTTGCATCCTACACATTCAACCATTTTCTATATTTGCTAGGGAAAGAGATGTGCATGCTGTATACAGGTATTAAACTGAAGCATTAATTATTACATTTTCTGCTTAAATTTCAAGGTTTTATCTAAACTTGTTGACCATCCTTTCTGTTATCATAATCATTTTGTATTTCTTTCCACCTATTTCACTTAGTAAGGAACTACAAATATAAATTACTTCCAAGCTAATGAAAATTAGGTTGGAGCTCTCTTTCCAGTTTCCCTCCCTTAATCATGCACAGTTGCCATGAAATGACAGTTGTTCTGAAATTATTTTTCCAAGGATGTATAAGATGCTGGTTTAAAAATTGACTTAGGGATTAATGAAATCCATTGTAAAACATGCTTTGTCCATATATGAATCTCATTTTCTATTTATAACCCTTAAAAATTGAAATATATTAAACACTAATTATGAAAGTTGTATATATATACTCATACAAATCAACATATATCAATATTATGTATATATTAAGCATACATTCAGTTTAAATAAAGTGGGTAAAAGACAATATCCACATATTCAGAAATAAAAGTTGACCTCTATATTTGAAGAACCCTAAATGCCTGTTCTTCATGGCTTCTTCTCTTTCTTTCTCCTCCAGGATAATTTCTGAGCTTTTGTTATACTCTAATTGTTTTTAAAAGTTTGCCACATTCATAAGAATCCTTTTTTAAAAAATCATTGTACTTTTTTACTTCTTTTTGGCTGTGCTGGGTCTTTGTTGCTGGGCACTGTATTTCTCTAGTTGTGGTGTGCAGGCTTCTCATCGTGGTGGCTCTCTTCTTGCAGAGCACAGGCTCTAGGACACTTGGGGCTCAGTAGTTGTGGCACACAGATTTAGTTGCCCTAAGACATGTGGGATCTTCCTGGATCAGGGATTGAACCCATGTTCCCTGCATTAGCAGGAGGACTCTTAACTACTGGACCACCAAGGAAGTCCCCATATGAATCCTTAAGATATTGTTTTATTTTTTATATAAGTAGGATAACATTATATATATATATATATTTCTACAGTTAATATTCCTCCTCTGCTTTTGTGTTTTAAAAACTTTGTGTTTTTAAGTTTCATATTTGTGGATGCATCTGTGTATATTTCATTTGTTTTCATTGTTGTGTAGAATTCCTTTATATTAGTAGAGCAAATGATAGATCCCATTGCTCATGGAAACTTGAGTTACTTCCAGTGTTTGCTATCTTGAAGAATGCTGCCGGACTTTCCCAGCAGTCCAGTGGTTAAGACTCCACCTTCTAATGCAGGGGGCGAGGGTTTGATTCCCTGGTCAAGAACCTGAGGTCCCACATGCTGTGGGGTGTAGCCAAAAATTAATAGCAACATAAAGAATGCTGCAATAATCTCTCATTGTATAACTCCCACAATTTGGTTATCTAGTCTCTGTTAATGTACATTGGTGGTATTTCAGTTTGAGGATATTACAAATCATGATGCTGTGAACATTCATGTAGGAGTCTTTCTGTACTCATATATATTTTCATATATTCTCTTTTCTTGTGTAAATACCGGAGTGGATGTTTGGGTCATGTGTTAAGTGAATGTTTATAAGAAATGTCCATTTCTTTTTCTCAAGGAAATGACCAAGTTTACATTTCCACCAGCTGTATATCCAAGTTCCAACTGCTCAATATCCTGGACAGTATTTGGTACTAAATCATTGTTACTGTAAACTTCCCAGTGTGTACACAGTAGAATCATAATATGGATATGAGGAGCTGTTTGAAAGTGCAAGTGCTGTTTCCAAGAGCAACTCATGTTGCTCATCCTTTCATGTTTATTTATTGCTTACTCTTAGATATTCTTTATGAAGTGTCCAAATATTTACCGTATTTTGTGAACTTTTTGTCTTCTTAACATTGAGCTTTGATAGTAATTTATATTTTTTGAATAAAAGTTTTTATCTGACACATTTGGCAAATATTTACTTCCATTTGTGACTTGGATATTGATTGGGATTACATTGATCACAGTTTAGGCATCAGTTCAGTTCAGTTGCTCAGTCGTGTTCCACTCTTTGTGAACCCCATGGACTGTAGCATGACAGGCTTCCCTGTGCATCACCAATTCCTGGTGCTTGCTCAAACTCATGTCCATAGAGTCAGGGATACCATTCAACCCTCTTATACTCTGTTGTCCCCTTTTCCTCCTGCCTTCAACCTTTCCCATCATCGGGGTCTTTTCCAATAAGTCTGTTCTTCACATCAGGTGTCCAAAGTATTGGAACTTCAGCTTCAACATCAGTCCTTCCAATGAATATTCAGGGTTGATTTCCTTTAGGATGGACTGGTTTGATCTCCTTGTAGTCCAAGGGCCTCTCAATAGTCTCCAACACCACAGTTCAAAAGCATCAGTTCTTCAGCCCTCAGCTTTCTTTATGTTCCAACTGTCATATCCACACATGACTACTAGAAAAACCATAGCTTTGTCTACATGGACCTTTGTCAGCAAAGTAATGCCTCTGCTTGTTAATATGCTGTCTATGTTGGTCATAGCTTTTCTTCCAAGGAGAAATCTTCTTTTAGGTATCATTATCATGAAAATTGATTAGACATCCTACATATCTTATATTGTACTATCTAGAAGCAGTGCTTCCTGAAAGAGTGTCCTGATGAAGTTAAAACTGATGGTCCATATTGGAAGGATTCTGCAACACTTAGGTGCCATCCTCCAACACATAGTATATGCACTGAATCACATATCATTATTTTATCTTCAGCAGGAAAACTGTATGGGTCCAGAAAACTGAGTTCACCTCACTTACTATCAGTGTCAGTGACTCATGGGAGAAATTGTGTTTAATTGATAGTATTATATGCTTGAGAACTCTCTTCAAACCAGACATGATTATAAGAAATCTTGGAATTACTTATATGCTTGATTGACTTTTATGTGCAAAATCCTTACCAACCCACAGGGAAGATAATTTAGGGAGAAATAAACCTTAGTTTTATTCAGCCACTGAGAGTTTTGAATAATTTGTTACCACAACATAACTTGTGGGTTATACAGCCTGATAATACATTCACTTGGCATTTGCCTACAAATAAATGAATGAATGAAAGGATATGAATGAGTGAATAATGATGACTGAAATAGAGTGGAATGCCTCCTTTGAGGTTTTTTATACTGTATTTATATGAGTCTATGGTAAGTTTATCATATTCTTCACACAAATTCTAATCATGCTTGTTTTCTAATTTTCATATTTTTTATCTCATCCAATATTGCTAGACTAAAATCTAAGAAAAAAAAAATCAACACTAAGGAGATTTCTTTTTCCAGGAATATAACTTTGCATCCTTTTTCTATATAAATTAATCCATACTTATGAATGAAATATATTATATTTAAGCAAGTTTTTCAACACCAAGATAAGATCTAGATTTATTTCTTTTAGATAAGTTTTATTAAATACACTTATTATAATAAGTAATTAAAAGTCACAAAATATTCAACATTTATTTTTTAAGTATCTTAAAAATTTTTTCACTATACATAATATATTTAAGTCATTGTTGGTATGGTTTGCTAAGTAGCACTTATTTGGATATAATTTTAATACACTGTTTTCACACAGAGCTCCCTATGTATTATCTGAAAATAATTTAAATAAATGGCTTTCTTGTCTTGCTAAGTTACACCTATAGAAGATATAGCTAATGAGGTGTCTTCTATAATTTTACTAGTTGTGTACAGCTAAAGCCACTGCATGACTTATGTAAAGACATTTTTAAAAAATCTTAGGTATTCCAATCAATAGGTATATTAATATATTATTTTCAGAGTAAATGTATTGATTTAAGTGTACATTGGCTGAAGAGTTTCCATTTCAATCAACAATTAAATGGACTTTGAAATAAAACCTCTAGATGTATTTACATAATTGAGAACAAACTCATCAAATCCCTGTTTGAAAGATCAACAGATGAAGTACACAAGTCATTAAAATTCCAAGATTCCAAGTAAATTTAGTATATTTGTGTATAATAACCATTACATTTGTATTTTTAATTTTAGATAAATTTCATCTGCCATCACAGGAGGAAAATGAGAGAAATGTTAATCCTATAAATTAAATGAATAGAGATTGAGGTATTTGACCCATACAGATAAGAGACTTAATGATAATTTATGCAGACACAGGGTAAATTAGGGGAAAATAATCACTTAGATAATTATAAAATATTGCTAAGGAGGATATTGGAAGTATTTGCATTGATATCATTTGATATATATTTGATATATATTTCCATATATCAAATCATTTGATTCAAATTTAATCAACTTATCAAATATGTTCAAGTTTAGATATATATAACCTCAGTGCACCACTCCAATTGCACAATCATCTCATGCTCTGTTGTCCCCTTCTTCTGCCTTCAGTCTTTCCCAGCATCAGGGTCTTTTCCATTGAGTTGTTCCTTTGCATCAGGTGGCCAAAGTATTGGAGCTTCATCTTCAGTAGCAGTCCTTCCGATGAATATTCAGGGTTGATTTCTTTTAGAATTGACTGGTTTGATTTCCTTCAGTCCAAGGGACTCTCAAGGGTCTTCTCCAGCACTACAGTTTGAAAGTATTGGAGCTATCCCATCCTAATTTATCCAATGCTCACCAATATTGGAATGTTGAATTTTCTAAATCTTATTCATATCCTAAGGGAAATATTTTTCCATTTTACAATGTGAAGAGCATTTTCCCCCAACCAGATAGCTACCATTTAATGTTTCTTTTTTTCACTCAGATTTATCTAACATTAGTTCAGTTCAGTTCATTCTCTCAGTCATGTCCAGCTCCTTAGGCCCGATGGACTGCAGCATGCCAGGCTTCCCTGTCCATCACCAACTCCCAGAGTTTACCGAAACTCATGTCCATTGAGTCAGTGATGCCATCCAACCATCTCATCCTCTGTCATCCCCTTCTCCTCCTGCCTTCAATCTTTCCCAGCATCAGGGTCTTTTCAAATGAGTCAGCTCTTCACAAAGTGACCAAAGTATTGGAGTTTCAGCTTCAACATCAGTCCTTCCAATGAACATTCAGGACTGATCTCCTTTAGGATGGACTGGTTGGATCTCCTTGCAGTCCAAGGGACTCTCAAGACTCTTCTCCAACACCACACTTCAAAAGCATCAATTCTTTGGTGCTCAGCTTTCTTTATAGTCCAACTTTCACATCTATATATGACTACTGGAAAAACCATAGCCTTGACTAGATGGACCTTTGTTGGCAAAGTAATGTTTCTGCTTTTCAATATGCTGCCTAGGTTGGTCATAACTTTCCTCCCAAGGAGTGTCTCTTAATTTCATGGCTACAGTCATCATCTGCAGTGATTTTGGAGCCAAAGTAAATATAAAGTCAGCCACTGTTTCCACTGTTTCCCCATCTATTTGCCATCTATTTCTCCATCTAAGTGATGACACTGGATGCCATGATCTTCGTTCTCTGAATGTTGAGCTTTAAGCCAACTTTTTCACTCTCCTGTTTCACTTTCATCAAGGGACTCTTTATTTCTTCTTCACTTTCTGCCATAAGAGTGGTGTCATCTGCATATCTGAGGTTATTGATATTTCTCCCTGCAATCTGGATTCCAGCTTATGCTTCATCCAGCCCAGTATTTCTCATGATGTACTCTGCATATAAGTTAAATAAGCAGGGTGACAATATACAGCCTTGATGTACTCCTTTTCCTATTTGGAACCAGTCTGTTGTTCCATGTCCAGTTCTAACTGTTGCTTCCTACCGGAATACAGATTTCTCAAAAGGCAGGTCAGCTGATCTGGTATTCCCATCTCTTAAAGAATTTTCCACAGTTTATTGCAATCTAAGGGCTTATGATTATAGAGTGGAAGTGAGAAATAGATTTAAGGGCCTAGATCTGATAGATAGAGTGCCTGATGAACTATAGAATGAGGTTCGTGACATTGTACAGGAGACAGGGATCAAGAACATTCCCATGGAAAAGAAATGCAAAAAAGCAAAATGGCTGTCTGGGGAGGCCTTACAAATAGCTGTGAAAAGAAGAGAAGCAAAAAGCAAAGGAGAAAAGGAAAGATATAAGCATCTGAATGCAGAGTTCCAAAGAATAACAAGAAGAGATAAGAAAGCCTTCAATGCAAATCAATGCATTTGATATATTTCCTCAGCAATCAATGCAAAGAAATAGAGGAAAACAACAGAATGGGAAAGACTAGAGATCTCTTCAAGAAAATCAGAGATGCCAAGGGAACATTTCATGCAAAGATGGGCTCGATAAAGGACAGAAATTGTATGGACCTAACAGAAGCAGAAGATGTTAAGAAGTGGCAAGAATACACAGAAGAACTGGACAAAAAAGATCTTCACGACCCAGATAATCATGATGGTGTGACCACTCACCTAGAGCCAGACATCCTGAAATGTGAAGTCAAGTGGGCCTTAGAAAGCATCACTACAAACAAAACTAGTGGAGGTGATGGAATTCCAGTTGAACTCTTTCAAGTCCTGAAAGATGATGCTGTGAAACTGCTGCACTCAATATGCCAGCAAATTTGGAAGACTCAGCAGTGGCCACAGGACTGGAAAAGGTCAGTTTTCATTCCAATCCCAAAGAAAGGCAATGCCAAACAATGCTTAAACTACCATACAATTATACTCATCTCATACGCTAGTAAAGTAACGCTCAAAATTCTCGAAGCCAGGCTTCAGCTATACGTGAACTGTGAACTTCCTGATGTTCAAGCTGGTTTTAGAAAAGGCAGTGGAACCAGAGATGAAATTGCCAACATCCTCTGGATCATGGAAAAAGCAAGAGAGTTCCAGAAAAACATCTATTTCTGCTTTATTGACTATGCCAAAGCCTTTGACTGTGTGGATCACAATAAACTGTGGAAAATTCTGAAAGAGATGGGAATACCAGACCACCTGATCTGCCTCTTGAGAAATTTATATGCAGGTCAGGAAGCAACAGTTAGAACTGGACATGGAACAACAGACTGGTTCCAAATAGGAAGATGAGTGCGTCCAGGCTGTATATTGTCACCCTGCTTATTTAACCTACATACAGAGTACATCATGAGAAACGCTGGACTGGAAGAACCACAAGCTGGAATCAAGATTGCCGGGAGAAATATCAATAACCTCAGATATGCAGATGACACCACCCTTATGGCAGAAAGTGAAGAGGAACTCAAAAGCCTCTTGATGAAAGTGAAAGTGGAGAGCGAAAAAGTTGGCTTAAAGCTCAACATTCAGAAAATGAAGATCATGGCATCCGGTCCCATCACTTCATGGGAAATAGATGGGGAAACAGTGGAAACACTGTCAGACTTTCTGTTTTGGGGCTCCGAAATCACTGCAGATGGTGACTGCAGCCATGAAATTAAAAGACACTTACTCCTTGGAAGGAAAGTTATGACCAGCCTTGATAGCATATTCAAAAGCAGAGACATTACTTTGCCAACAAAGGTCCGTCTAGTCAAGGCTATGGTTTTTCCTGTGGTCATGTATGGATGTGAGAGTTGGACTGTGAAGAAGGCTAAGCACCAAAGAATTGATGCTTTTGAACTGTGGTGTTGGAGAAGACTCTTGAGAGTCCCTTGGACTGCAAGGAGATCCAACCAGTCTAATCTGAAGGAGATCAGCCCTGGGATTTTTTTGGAAGGACTGATGCTAAAGCTGAAACTCCAGTACTTTGGCCACCTCATGCGAAGAATTGACTCATTGGAAAAGACTCTGATGCTGGGAGGGATTGGGGGCAGGAGGAGAAGGGGACGACAGAGGATGAGATGGCTGGATGGCATCACTGACTCGATGGACGTGAATCTGAATGAACTCTGGGTGTTGGTGATGGACAGGGAGGCCTGGCGTGCTGCGATTCATGGGGTTGCAAAGAGTCGGACATGACTGAGCAACTGAGCTGAACTGAACACAGTCAAAGGCTTGGCATAGTCATTAAAGCAGAAATAGATATTTTTCTGGAACTCTTGCTTTTTCAATGATCCGATGGATATTGGCAATTTGGTCTCTGTTTCCTCTGCCTTTTCTAAAACCAGCTTGAACATCTGGGAGTTCATGGTTCACGTACTGTTGAAGCTTGGCTTGGAGAATTTTGAGTATTACTTGGCTAGCAAGTGAGATGAGTGCAATTGTGCGGTAGTTTGAGCATTCTTTGGCATTGCCTTTATTTGGGATTTGAATGAAAACTGACCTTTTCCAGTCTGTGGCCAGTGCTGAGTTTTCCAAATTTGCTAACATATTGAGTGCAGCACTTTCATTGCATCCTATTATAGGATTTGAAATAGCTCAATTGGAATTCCATCACCTCCACTAGCTTTGTTCATAGTGATGCTTCCCAAGGCCCACTTGACTTCACATTCCAGGATGTATTATTTTTATAGCCTGTTTCAAAGAGGACATGTATTATGAGATCATAACCTAGTGGGTAACATGTATACAAGACATAAAGGATAGAAAAAGATATAATCTATTTTTAATTTTTTTTTTAATTGAAGGATAGTTGATTTACAGAATTTTGTTTTTTTCTATCAAACCTCATGAATCAGCCATAGGTATACATCTATCCCCTACCTGTTGAACCTCCCTTCCATCTCTCCCCCTATCCTATCCCTCTAGGTTGCTATAAAGCCCCTGTTTGATTTTCCTCAGACATATGGCAAATTCTCATTGACTATTTATTTTACATATGGTAATGTAACTGTTTATGTTATTCTCTCCATACATCTCACCCTCTTTCTGTGTTCATAAGTCTGTTATGTATGTCTGAGAAAAAGAAATAATCTTTAAATTAGTAATTCCTATAGCAAAGTAACATGGAATGAAAGCTTAGATAGGAGATGAAAACTAAAACAGAGGAGCATTAACCCTATCATGAGTAGGCAGCTTTCTCTCTTCTGTCCTGAGTTTTCTCATCTCATCCATTAAACTAGAGTGGGTAAAGGTAATAACTAGTTTTTATGAATAAAACAGAATGGTCAAAGGAATTGGTGACATAAAGAGATACAATATAACCAAAGAACATCAGGTAGAGAATAGCAATTTGTTTAGAAGTAATCAGTGATAAAGTAAATGAAGTATTGTATCAAAATAAACCTCATTTAATCAAATACTTTTATAGTCAGGTGAATTCTTGAAGGTTTATTGGTTGAGCACCCTTCTGACACTTGGCTCTCCATAGAAATCCTCATTGGTTTGCAATGAATAAAAAAGGTATGAAGGCACAAAGAACAACACAATAAAAACTGGCTGGAAAATAACAGATCCTGAGATCAGTCTGTTTATTAACACAACTAGAAAGGCTTCTATTTAAGCACACTGCCATGGGTAGATGTGCTGGAATGAGTCTTAGAATTGAGAGGTTTAAAATGGGTCTTTGAGATGGAGTTTGTCTGCAGCACATTTATTAAGAAGTTCCCTGGGGATCCATACCTGTATCAGGAAGGGGAAGGAAGCAGAATAGAGCAGAAGGGTGAATTGAAGTAAAATTCAAGGAGTGCTCCGCATCTCCATCTCTCAAGTGCAGATGGTTTTCAGTGCTTCCCACCATTATATATACACCATTATTGTATATTTGAGCCTCTTCTCAGCCTCATTTAGCACACCTTCTGGCCTTAGTGTTTTAACTGGTCACTTGACCCACAGAGTCTAAATCCTACTCTTCAGAGTTAGCCTGAGTTCAGTCCTTTATGGTCAGTTCTTTGTATTTCTTATTCATGTGGATATTAGAGGTGAACCAGCCCAAGAAGCAATATGACTCTGAGCCAGCATGAGGCAATCTCCCAAAATCCCTGTTAGTCGGTTTCCTGCCATCAGTACTCTCAACAGCTGCAGCCAGAAGCCTTTCATTTGAAAGAATATCTATGTGGTACACTGCAGAATCTACTACATCGACCATCAATAAAATTATTGTTGTTTTCATATGCTATTCATTGAAATTAAAAATTTACATCAATAGTTTGTACTTTAAGAATTTGCTAGTAGTTTTTACATACCAATCTTAGACAACAATATAAACCTTTAAGCTTTGAAAACTTCTCTTAGGAAACTCAAGAAAAGAGATTTAAATTGCTCCAGTCATATAAGTGAGACTTAAATGGTACTGTTTCCTGACTCTAAAGTTTGAATATTAGTAGATTAATAAGATGATTAGTCAATACAAATAATAAGTTTTGACTTCCTAGTATGAGTCAAACACTATCCTAGGCTGTGGCAATGAAGAAAACAGACAAACATGTCTGTCTTCATGGAACTTGCTCAGTGAGGAGGCAGACAGTTTTAAAATGTACAATTAAATTCATGGGATGTAATTGTAAGTTGTATGGAGGAAAAGGGAAAACAGAAAAAAAAAATAGAAGGAATGAACATTTGATGAACATGTAATAATGTGTTCTAAATGTATGCAATAGTGTAGGAGTTATAATAGTTTTAATTTTACTAATGAGAAAAATGAGGCAAAATTTTAATAATTAAATAAATTGCTTAAGTTCACATGGATAAGTGGTAAAGTTAATACTCAAACCCAGATAATTTTGGCTTTAACATTCTAGCTCTTAACTTTATACAACTGCTATAAATAGTAAACAGAATGGATTTGGAATAATCATAAATGTTATAAATATTATTTCAGAGAAAGTGGACAATAATCTTTGAGTTTCTGGTGCTATCAAGGTTAATGGCTCTGTACATATTAATACCAAATAAAGCAACAATTCTGTTACTGCTTTATATAAAAAGATATCTATTCTTTCTGTTACAGGGTAAGATATATAGAATATGCATCATATTTGTAATATGTTGGGTATAAACATTGAGATATATGTTTTGTATAGCATGTATATATATATGTGTGTATATGTGATGTCTGTATCTGTATGTTTCTGTGCATATATGATTGGTGGAAGAAGAGAGAAATATGAGATCCTATAATATAGAGTATAAGGAAGTATCACAATTGCTATATTGCATAAAAAAGAAGAATTGTGGATTATTTCCTAAAAGTTAAAGTATTAGAAATAAAGTGGACTGTTTATGATTATTGATGATTCTTCATACTGTAACAATTATTTCAAATAATCTAATGAAGCTAGTATCTTAATTGTCATTTCTATCTGTATCTGTGTTAGGTACAACCTCTGTACAGTTTGTGCCTGTGTTAGGTTTAGCTCTTTTGTGTGGTATAAAAACAAGCAAAAGTGGGATTATTCACAAAAGAAGGTCTCATGAGGATTTTTTAAATGATACAATTTAAAAAATGTTTCTGGATAGTCATAAAGTATTGATGAAAGAAAAAGCTATTGCTAAATAACACCTCCACCACCTTCCACCTTATGTGGAAACATACAGATTCGCTGAATAAATGAAAGTGTTTAACCAGAATGTGCCCAAATTAAAATGAAGATCACCATCCAGTCAAACAGGGCACTCAAGAAAAAATCACATTTTTACCACAGTACATAAAAATTCAACTTATGTTATGTGTTGTCCTGAATATATACTATTAGACTAATTATCTTTTTTGACAGTTCTGGTTAATAGATTTCAATCAATAATTTAACTTTTCTATATATAGTTTTATATACTGTTACTGCATAAAATAGAAAAATATTTCCAAGACTCTTTTTTTAAAAATGAAGTATAATTTTGATTTGAAATAGAATGAACAAAATCCTATAGCCTGTGCCAGTGTTTAATTGCATGCTATATAATTTTTCCAACATATTTTTATTATACATTTAATGTTTTTTCCTAGTTTTTTGACATATCATAAACATTTGTTGATTTGATAGTTATGTATTATAAAATTATTACTAACTTACTTTTAGCTAACACTTCCATCATGTCACATAATTATCACATGTTTTCCTGTGATGAAAACATATAAGGTATACTCTCTTAGGAACTTTCAAGAATAGAATACGATGTTATCTATAATCACAATAATGTACATTAGACCCCCAGACTTACTCGTCTTCAAACTGTGAGTTTGTACTCTTTGCCTTGCAGCTCCCCATTTTTCCCAAAGGGCAACCCAGGGGACTCATTCTATTCTGTTTCACTGGGTTCAGCTTTTTTTAGATTCCCTACGTAAGTATTCAAATATGCAGTATTTGTCTTTCTGTATCTGACATTGCACTAAGATTTATGCCCTCAAGTTCCATCCATGTTGTCAAAAAGAGTAGGATTTTCTTCTTATGACTGAATAATATTCTGTTGTGTGCATGTATATACATATGCACCACAACTTCTTTATTCATCTGTGAGAGGACCCTTAGATTGTATCTATATATTTATTATCGATAATGCTGCAGTCATCATTAGAGTTCAGGTATTTCTGTGATGTCTTATTTTCATTTTACACAGGAATTTTGTTTTAAATTTTTAAGAACTTTTCATGATATTTTACATAGTGGCTGTAGCAATTTATACTCCCATCAACAAAGTAAAAGGATTCCATTTTCTTCACATCGTTACTAACATGTATATCTTGTTTTTTGATCATAGCCGTCTTAACAGATGTGAGGTGAAATATCTCATTGTATTTTGATTTGCATTTTCCTGATATCTCTGCTCTTTTGTTTTTGATTGTATTTTTTTTTCTTTTTGGTATTGAGTTGTACGAGTTCTTTATGTATTTTGGATATTAACTTATTATCAGGTAGAAGGTTTGCAAATATTTTCTGCCAGTACATAAGTTTCATTTTGTTTGCCTTTTATTTTGTTGGTTATCATTGTTGCTGTGCTTTTTAGTTTGATGTGGTCCCACTTACTGATTTTTGCTTTTGTTGCTTATGCTTAGGTGTCATATTCAAAAAACTGTTGCCCAGACAAATATCAAAAAACTCTTCTCCTATGTTTACTTCTAGGAGTTTTCTGGCTTCAAGTCTTATGTGTAAGTCTATTCCATTTTGTTTTACTTTTTGTGAGTGGTGTGAGATAAGGGCTCAATTTTATTTTCGTCCTGTGGTAATCTAGTTCCCATATCACCATTATCTATTGTGATTCAGTATTTTATGTCTAAGTTATTGGTAAGACAGTCATACCATTACTTAAATAAGAAGCAAGACAAAAACTTGAAAGGAGAAGAAATTGAGTTTTAATTTGAACATGTAGAATTTTGTGTCAGTCATTGGTATTAACTGGTGATTTCTAGCAGGTTTTTGATAAAACAGGTCTGAAGAAGTTAAAAAAGGAAACTTTCTGTGGTGATCAACTCACCACTAAAGCTTGAATGGCTAGATAGAGTTACTATGGGTAGGAAAACTAAATGGACATTATTTAACATTGGAAAAAATATCAGAAGAGATGAAACTCTATAATGTAGATGTCATCAATCATGTTGGCATGTATAATTAATAATAATTTGAAAAAATATGTGAAGATAATTATTATAAAAACATAAATACATCATGCTAAAAAACATTAAAAAGTTCATTAAAAAATAAAACCAGTAATTTATTAGATTAAAGTAATATTTCCATAGCTTAGCAGTTCTACTCTTTTGATCATAACATTAATGCCTGTTAAGAAAAACTGTTATTAAAATCTACCAGGGGATGACTTAGCTGCTGCATGAACTATTTTAACTTGCCTATTTTGTCCTTTCCATATATAGATATATCTACTTTGTGAAGCGCAATTATGATGTGATATGATACATCCTTTTTCTAACAAATCATTGTCGTTTAGTAACATTTCCCTTACTTTGTCAAATTTCCAACTATTCTGTCATATTTAAAACATGTTTTTTACAGTTTTATTTTAGTTTAGGAATTTAGGGTGATGGTATCAAAAATTCAGGCCACAATTTCTATAAGATTCAGTACTCATTGAACTTGGAATTTTGCTATTTGTGAATGCTATACTGTAACATTTATGTTTGATGTTAATTTTAACAATTCCTTAAGACACATATTATTATCTGTCATTGTTTTCAAAGTAGAGTTCAAAGAATTCTGCATTTAGCACTCAGATATGCTTGTTCCATAGGCTAGATTAAAGATGAAATATCACTGGCCAAAATGTTGCATCCTTTAAATTTCCCATCATTTGGATTTGAAAGTATGATTCTATTTCCTTCAAATATAGGAAAGGAAAATTCTTGTTTAAAAACTATCTGGGATATTCAAAATTCTCTACATCCTGATTTTTGAGTGTCGTATTAAGCAGGTAATATAGTACTACTTGCAATTTTTAGTTTTAAATATGTGATTTTCCTATAATGAAACCCTGTGAACAAAAATTCCACCTGACTTGTTGCAGGCAGTTATAATGGCTCTTTCCTTATCATCTTTATACATTTTGTGATCTATATAATACTTTCTGAATTACTTTTTGGTAGGTAACATGGAAGCTAATTCTGTGTTATGAAGCTATTTCTAAATATAACTTTATCAGCAAGTGATTTTAGCACTTAAAAAAAAATTGAGCCATGTTGCTGAAGAAATATTTTATTTTTTTAATATAAATTTATTTATTTTAATTGGAGGCTAATTACTTTACAATATTGTATTGGTTTTGCCATACATCAACATGAATCTGCCACGGGTATACACGTGTTTGAAAAAAAATTTTATTTTCACTTGTGTTCATTAAGTTGGTAATTTTCTTCACTATATCCAAAATACTAAACCATTCAATAGTTGCTCAGAAATGACTATCTATTTTTTTAATTTATTTTTGTTGAAAAATAATTGCTTTACAGAATTTTGTTGTTTTCTAAGTCATATTTTATTGATATGCACAGGGTTTAATTGAATTATATAATTAAGTAATAAAATGTTTCATCTAAATTAAACTAGTTTGTGTGCAAACCCAAAAGAACCTTGGTAAGTCAACAGTTGGTACAGATGTAATAACGAGTAGCCTATTAGCATATACATTTGCAGTATGTTTTACAAGTAGGGTTGAGGCTATTAATTAATCTCTAAAATCAGTTTGATGGAAATCACTTATGAAAGTTTGTATATAATTTCTGATCTTATCAATGATTCATTAAAATTGGTAGCTTCAAGCTCCTTTAGAGAATTAAGAGAAAACCATGGAAGTATAATGTGTTAGTAGAACAAAGGGGTTAAGCAATGAATTACTGGTGTCATAAATATCCCTAGCGGCAGCATCCAAATGATTAATACTTAAAATCCCAAGGTTAAGGATCCCAGTTTCCTATGGCCTGTTAAGTATAGGCTGTAGCAAACAGGAAAAAAAAAAAAAAAAAAAAAAAGGAGATGGTAGTGAGTGGGCATCTGCTTCCTTAACAGTTTGGCTCAGATAGTAATTAATGTCTCATTGTTAGGGAAATAAACCATCTCTTGAATGATAAACATCTGCATGTGTACTTGGAGGTGGCAGGTATATTATTGTTCTGCATTTCTATTGGCTACACCAGTGAATATGAGAGAAGTGTTATTAGTAAATATATTTAATTTTTGCATTGTTAACAACACCCTGCCAATCTTTTTCTGAGCACATAGAAAACCAAGTTCATTATTTTTTGCATACCAACTATAAAGAAAATAAAAAATACTAATCTCTTAATTCATTTTGTTTGTTTGTTTGTAAATACCAATGACTGGTTGGATGATATGCACTCCTAAAATAGCACCTTATAGTTCACCTTGTGATAAATGCTTTCTATAAATTTGCTTGGTTTAAATGAATAAGACTGCCTTCCTATTGCTCTCATTCTCAGTGAATTGACTCATTGTTTATTTCAGTCTCAGCAGAGGTATAATGTAACCTTTGAAATAATGGAACCTCCCCTACTGTCAGAGAATACAAATAGTCACCTCCTCTTTCAGGGAAAACAACTACTTTTCTTTTAAAAATATATTTTAATCTCTTTTCAAAACAATTTTATTAATATAACTGTGATATTCCCAAATAAAAATACTCATTTTTTTATTGTTGCAGAAGAGAGGTTAGTTTTATAATAATGAAGGTGTAAAAATCAAATTGCTCCCCTTCTTTGTTTTCTTTTTTTTTAACCTTTTATTTTGTATTGGGGGATAGCTGATTAACAGTATTATGATAGTTTCATGTAAACTGAGAAGGGATTCGACCATACTTATACATGTATCCATTCTCCCCTAAACTGCCCTCCTATCCAAACTGCCACATCACATTGACAGAGTTCCATGTGCTATACAGTAGTTCTTGGTGGTTATTTTAAATATAGCAGTGTATACAGGCAACCATGAGTTTGTTCCTAAATCTGTGAGTCTCTTTCTATTTTGAAACTAAGTTAATTTGTGTCACTTTCCACATAAAAGTGAAGTCATACAATGTCTTCTTCTCTGTCTGACTTACTTCACTCAGTATAGCAATCTCTCCCTTCTTTGTTTTTTACCATTTAAAAAAAAATATGCATAGGTACAAATCATCACCTAAAGACACAGTCTCAAATTCTAAAGTCTAATTATACATGTGTATCTAATGAGTAAACCTATTGGTCTAAATCAGGGTGTAAAGATATATTTAAAAACAAATATAAATAAATATTTAAAATTCATACATTGTACAGATTGTTATTTATAAGAAAAAAAGAGCTTATGTAGATATTTAACTTTTCACAGTACGTTCTTAGTTAAGAGGCATATATTAGATTGGTGGGAAAGTAATTGCGGTTTCAGACTGTAAATTTTAAATATTATAACTAGTCTCAAACACATTTTTATTAATCAAAGTAGGGACCATTATAATCAACACATTTTTGTCAACAAGATGTAAGTTTTATTCCTGTAGCATAAAAATCCATATTTGGGCTTCAACAAACTCTTGGAAAGAATTTTCTGCCTCCTTCTGGTTGTGGAAGCATTTTCCCTGCAAAAAGTTTTCAAGATGCTTAAAGAAGTGGTAATCAGTTGGTGAAAGGTCAAGTGAATACGGCAGATGAGGCAAACTTTATTGCCCAATTCATTAAACTTTTTAGAAGGGTTCATTGTGCAACATGCAATAGGGCATTGTCATGGAGAACAATCAGGCCCATTCTGTTTACCAATGCTGGCTGCAGGCATGGCAGTTTTCAGTGCATCTCATCAATTTGCTGAGCATACTTCTGAGCTATAATGGTTTCACCAGGATTCAGAAGCTATAGTGAATCAGATGGGTATCAAACCACCAAACAGTGATCATGACCTGTTTTTGGTGCAAGTTTGGCTTTGAGAAGTTAAGTGTTTGAAGCTTCTTGTTTGGCCCAACCATTGAGCTGGTCATCACTGGTTTTTGTATAAAATCCACTTTTTGTCACACGTTACAATCTGATTGAGACATGGTTCATTGTTTTTGCATAGAATGAGAAGACACACTTCAAAAAGACAGGTTTTTTGATTTGCGGTCAGCTCATGAGGCACTCATCAAGATTTTTCACCTTTCCAATTTGCTTCAAATGCCAAACAAACCATAGAATGGTCATGTTGAGTTTTTTTGGCAACTTCTTATGCAGTTGTGAGAGGATCAGCTTCAAAGACTGCTCTCAGTTGGTCATTGTCAACTTCCCATGGCCAGCCACTGCACTCCTCATCTTCAGGGCTCTTTTCTCCCTTGCAAAACTTGTTGAACTTCCACTACACTGTACAGTTGTTAGAAGCTCCTGGGCCAAATGCATTGTTGATGCTGTGAGTTGTCTAGGCTGCTTTACAACACATTTTGAACTCAAATAAGGAAATAGCTTGAATTTGCTTTTCGTCTAACATCATTTCCCTAGTCTTATAAATATGAAATAAAGAGCAAGTAATTAGTCATTAGCAAAAAAGCATAAAGCAAGATGTGCAATAATCTGATGTATGACATAACCACGTTTATTTAAGAATGTATTCCAATATCAAATGGCAAATTTCAACAGTGCAAAACTGCAATTACTTTTGTACCAACCTAGATGCAAAAAATCAGTTGATCTTATCTGAACTTTGTTTCAGTTGTTTTCAGTTGGATCGTAAACAGCATTAATTTAAATATTGATCCTGGCTAAGGCCCCATTTCATGCAAACATTGGCAAAATAAAGGACAGAAATGGTATGGACATAATAGAATCAAAAAATATTAAGAAGAAGTGGCAAGAATACACAGAAGAACTGTACAAAAAAGATCTTAATGACTCGGATAACCATGATGGTGTGACCACTCACGTAGAGCCAGACATCTTAGAGTGTGAAGTCAAGTCAGCCTTAGGAAGCATCCCTACGAACAAAGCTAGTGGAGATGATGGAATTCCAGCTGAGCTATTTCAAATCCTAAGAGATGATGCTGTTAAAATGCTTCACTCAATATGCCAGCAAATTTGGAAAACTCAGCAGTGCCCACAGGACTGGAAAACATCAGTTTTCATTCCAGTCCCAAAGAAAGGCAATGCCAAAGAATGCTCAAACTACCGCACAGTTGTACTCATTTCACATGCTAGCAAGGTCTTGCTCAAAATCCTCCAAGCTAGGTTTCAGCAGTACGTGAACCAAGAACTCCCAGATGTACAGCCTGGATTAAGAAAAGCCAGAGGAAGCAGAGATCAAATTGCCAACATCCATTGGATCATAGAAAAAATAAGACAATTCCAGGAAAACATCTTTTCTGCTTCATTGACCATGCCTTTGCCTCCTGAAAAATCTGTATGCAGATCAAGAAGCAACAGTTAGAACTGGACATGAAACAACAGACTGGTTCCAAATTGTGAAAGGAGAACGTCAAAGCTGTATATTGTCATCCTGCTTTTTAAACTTCTATGCAGAGTAAATCATGAGAAATGCTAGACTGGATGAAGCTCAAGCTGGAATCAAGATTTCTGGGAGAAATATCAATAACCTCAGATATGCAGATGACACCACCCTCATATCATAAAGCAAAGAGGAACTAAAAAGCCTATTGATGAAGGTGAAAGAGAAGAGTGAAAAAGCTGATTTAAAATTCAGCATTCAAAAAACGAATGGCATCCTATCCCATTACTTCATGGCAAACAGATGCAGAAACATTGGAAACAGTGAAAGATTTTTTTTTTTTTCCTTAGGCTCCTAAATCAGTGCAATGGTGACTGTAGCCACAAAATTAAAAGATGCTTGCTGCTTGGAAGAAAAGCTATGACCAACCTAGACAGCGTATTAAAAAGCAGAGACATTACTTTGCTGAAAAATGTTCGTTTGAGTCAAAGCTATGGTTTTTCCAGTAGTCAGGTAGGGATGTGAGAGTTGTACCAAAAAGAAGGCTAAGTGCCAGAGAATCAATGCTTTTGAACTGTGGTGCTGGAGAAGACTCTTGAGAGTTCCCTGGACTGCATGAAGATCAAACTAGTCAATCTTAAAGGAAATCAGTCCTGAATATTCATTGAAAGGACTGATGCTGAAGCTGAAGCTCCAATACTATGGCCACCTGATACAAAGAGCTGACTCATTGGAAAAGACCCTGATGCTGGGAAAGACTGAGGGCAGGAAGAGAAGGGGATGACAGAGGTCCAGATGGTTAAATGGCATCACCAACAATAGACATGACTTTGAGCAAGCTTCAGGCTGGTGAAGGACAGGGAAACCTGGTGTGCTGCAGTCCATGGAGTTTCAGAGTCAGACACAACTGAGCAAGTGAACAACAACAAAGGCCCCAGTGGACTAAAATAAAATCATAAGATTGTTAAGGACTCCAGAATTTATGGAGATTAATACACTATTGTTGAGTCCCTTCCGGGACTTCCAAGAATCCTCACTTGGTGAATAGCTACTTGGAAAACTAATTACAATCTAAACTGAGAGCCTATATAGTTTGTAGTTATGCCTATGACCCAACAGTAGGGATCAGCACACTTTTTATTTAAAGTGCCACATTTTTTACAGCAATTAGTAAACAAATATTTTAGGTTCTGTAAGTCACACAGATTGTCTTTCTTTCAAGTGCGTGCTAAGTTGCTTTAGTCATGTTCAACTCTTTGCAACACCATGGACTGTAGCCTGCAAGTTTCTCTGACCAAAGGATTCTCCAGGCAAAAATACTGGAGTGGGTTGCCATTTCCTCCTCCAGAAGATCTTCCCAACCCAAGGATTGAACTCACGTCTTTTTATGTCTCCTGCTTTGACAGGGGGTTCTATACCTCTAGTGATACCTGGTAAGCCAAAGCGAAAGTGTTAGCCATTCAATCTTGTCTACCTGTTTGCAACCCCATGGACTATAGTCTGCCAGACTCCTCTGTCCATGCGATTCTCCAGACAGTGATACCAGAGCCATTCCATTCTAGAGGGGACCTTCCCAACTCAGGAATTGAACCTGGGTCTCCCACATTGAGGGCGGATTCTTTACTGTCTGAGCCACCAGGGAAGCCCTGTTTAGTCTTCTTTATTTACAACCCATGAAAGATGAAAAGCCCATTATTAGTTATCTGGATATCAAAACAAAACAATAACAACAACAACAACAAAAACAGGCCAGTAGGACAAATTTGTTCTCCTAAACAGTAGTTCTCCCACCCCTACCCTGTAGGAACACAGATGAGAAAAATACAGGTAGCAAAGATGATTTCAGAAATACCACAAAGCTGGATTAATAAAGAATATTATAAAATAATTCAAATCCTAGGGCTGATAATTGCTAGAAGGAAGGGAGAGTTTGAATGCATCCTTTTGGATAATGTTAACAAGATTTAAGATTTCCAGCAGAATATCTAGAAAACTGTGTAAGGGGAAATAAGAGAGGGCATGAAAGATAATTTAATGTCTTTAATTTTGACTTGATGTTATAAAGAGAATTAAACCTATTCTTTGAAAAGAACTTATATTGGTACCATCAATTCTGGTACCAGCAGCTAGGTCAGGTGGAGATTTATCACATCAAAAATTTCTGAATGATATTTTATGAACTTATTATAAACCAAGGAGAGGGGTGAAATTTTAATAGGAAAAAGGAATTAAATGTGCTGCACTAATTAAATAATTATTCACCAAAGGACTAGAGATAGACATTAAAATGTTTTTTAAAACATTTATGCAAAGAAACCTATGTAGACAGCTACAGTTCAAGTAGCTTGTATTTATATTTATTCATTTCCTGATAAATAGGATGAGACGGCTGGATGGCATCATGAATGCAATGGACATGAACTTGGGCAAACTTTAGGAGATGGTGAGGGACAGGGAGGCCTGGAGTGCTGCAGTCCATGGAGTTGCAAAGAATCAGACATGATTGGGCGACTGAAGAACAACAAGGATATAGCAGCAAGAGGTCAAGACATAGTAATCCAGGCAAAGGGGGAATTGAGCAGAAGCAGAACATGCTCTTCACAAAAAGTATTGATGAGGGGCTTTGATATCTCTGGGGAAATATGAGGCAACTTGGGTCTCATCTTTCTGGGATCACAAGCAGATGGAAGATTAAGGGAAAGGAGTGGGGAGAATTCCCTTTTCTTTTCACATTTACTCTTCCTGTATTCAAGGTCATCAAGACCTCACCGTGTCCTTTCAAGTGGAGATGTCCAGACAAGTTAGGTCAAATAAGACAAATTTCTTTGTGTTGCTCTTGGTGGGCTCTTGACCAGCAGCATTTGTCCACTCCACCTGAGAGATCCTTACTGTTGCTGCTGCTGCTAAGTTGCTTCAGTCGTGTCTGACTCTGTGCAACCCCATAGACAGCAGCCCACCAGGCTTCCCCATCCCTGGGATTCTCCAGGCAAGAACACTGGAGTGGGTTGCCATTTCCTGCTCCAATGCATGAAAGTTAAAAATGAAAGTTAAAAGTGAAAGTGAAGTCGCTCAGTCGTGTCCAACTCTAGCGACCCCATGGACTGCAGCCTACCAGGCTCCTCTGTCCACGGGATTCTCCAGGCAAAAATACTGGAGTGGGGTTCCATTGCCTTCTCCAGAGATCCTTATTACTTGACCATAAAAAGGACAGATAATACTGCAGTCAACAAAGTCAAATACCTACTTGTTTTTGATAACAACTAGTAAGGACTTTGGAGAAGGCAATGGCACCCCACTCCAGTACTCTTGCCTGGAAAATCCCATGGATGGAGGAGCCTGGTAGGCTGTAGTCCATGGGGTCTCTGAAAGTCAGACACGACTAAGCGACTTCCCTTTCACTTTTCACTTTCATGCATTGGAGAAGAAAATGGCAACCAACTCCAGTGTTCTTGCCTGGAGAATCCCAGGGACAAGGGAGCCTGGTGGGCTTCCGTCTATGGGGTCGCACAGAGTCGGACATGACTGAAGCGACTTAACAGCAGTAGCAGTAGCGGTAAGGACTTGTCTCCCACCTTCGTTACCTGGAGCCAAGAAAGGAAAGAGTGCTCATACTTCTTGGGACCATAATGTAGACTGTACATTTTTACTCCTGAGTCTCTCCAGACCTAGTTCTGTTATACTAGCTAACCACTTCCTCTATACCCTGGGTTGTCTTCTTTCTTCCTTCCCTGCCACAGCCCCAGCATCTTTTATCTGTCTTTCTAAGAAAAGGAGTACATCAAGGCTGTATATTGTCACCCTGCATATTTAACTTGTATGCAGAGTACATCATGAGAAACGCTGGGCTAGGGGAAGCACAAGCTGGAATCAAGATTGCTGGGAGAAATATCAATAACCTCAGTCCTGCAGATGATACCACCCTTATGGCAGAAAGTGAAGAAGAACTGAAGAGCCTCTTGATAAAAGTGAAAGAGAAGAGTGAAAAAGTTGGCTAAAGCTCAACATTCAGAAAACTAAGATCATGGCATCTGGTCCCATCACTTCATGGAAAATAGATGGGGAAAGATTGGAAACAGTGGCTGATTTTTTTCTGGGCTCCAAAATCACTGCAGATGGTGATTGCAGCCATGAAATTAAGAGATGCTTACTCCTTGGAAGAAAAGTTATGACCAACCTAGACAGCATATTAAAAAAGCAGAGACATTACTTTGTCAACAAAGGTCCATCTAGTCAAGGCTATGGTTTTTCCAATAGTCATGCATGGATGTAAAAGTTGGACTATAAAGAAAGCTGAGTGCTGAAGAAGTGATACTTTTGAACTGTGGTGTTGGAGAAGAGTCTTGAGAGTCCCTTGGACTGCAAAGGGATCCAACCAGTCCACATTAAAGGAGACCAGTCCTGAATATTCATTGGAAGGACTGATGTTGAAGCTGAAACTCCAATACTTTGACCAACTGATGTAAAGAGATGACTCACTGGAAAAGACCCTGATGCTGGGAAAGATTGAGGGCAGGAGGAGAAGGGGACAACAGAGGATGAGATGGTTGGATGGCAACACCGACTCAATGGACATGAGTTTGGGTGGACTCCAGGAGTTGGTGATAGACAGGGAGGCCTGGCATGCTGTGGTTCATGGGGTCACAAAGAATCGGACATGACTGAGTGACTGAACTGAACTAAGGGAAGCACAATCTGGATTTTTCCTCTATTGTCCTAGAAATGTTTGTTCTTGGTATAGCCTTTAGCTTTAGATTCTCATGCTCTACTGATGCCCAAAGTCTCTTCTTTCAAATGTATGTCCTTTAGGCCTCAAAACTGAGAATTTAACCACAATTCAAAATCTACCTATAGTCTTTTCTCTTCTTCCATGCCTTTCTATAAAAACAAACTTACACTGGCGGCAATGCTCATAGAAAGTCCTTGTTGCTTCTTAAGACAGGAGACGATAGGAAGAATAAAGACAGGAGACATTGTGTTGGAAAATACCACAAACAAGTTATGTGAAAATATTTCCATGAGACATACATTAAATAATAATGAGTCACACAGTTTGACTCTCTTGTTAAGTACATGTAGAGGTACATGTACAGCTGAACCTGGAATCCTTAATTGAGGCTATGAAATAAAAATCCTTGTTAAAAATTAATCTCCACTTGTTAATAGGGCTTCCCTGGTGGATCAGAGAGTAAAGAGTCTGCCTGCAATGCTGGAGAACTAGGTTTGATCCCTGGGTTGGGAAGATCCCCTGGAGAAGGAAATGGCAACCCAGCCCAGTATTCTTGCTTAGAGAATCCCGTAGACAGAGGAGCCTGGTGGGCAATAGTCTATAGGGTCACAAAGAGTCAGACATGATTTAGATTTCACTTCACATTCTTTAATAGGTAATAGAGAACTGTTAAACTATTGTAAAGTGGTCAAGATCTGCAGTTTCTACTAAACACAGATACATTTAAGAGAGAAAGTAGACTGGATTGACAGGGGAGGAAAAGTAGAAATGATGACTACACATGCTCCCTGAACAGGGACAGGCCCATTTGCTACCTTTGTCCCAGTATAACTATTTACTCACTTTTAGAAAATAAGTCAGTATAAATGATAGTTTGGGGCCATCCTAATTAAGGAAGTATTAAAATGATTGACAGCATATTATAGGGAGCTAGGATTGAGAATGCAATGTTAAGAACAAATTTAAAGGAAGCTATGGAGTACTTTGATTGCCACAACAAAACTGTGAGACTTTTCTTATGAATATGGAAACTGCCCTTTCCAGTTTATGGGACACAGAATGGCAGAATACATTCCAGGTGTGTGCATGTCTGTGGTCTGTGTGTGTTTTCAAATGACTTAGATTTCACTTACACTACAGTGCAATGCATTTAAAGTCAAATTTCTGGTCTACCATACTGTCCTCATTTGTGTTCCTTGAATTTTATTAACTCTTTCCATCATGTCCAAAAATGAAACAATTATTTCTCAAAAACAAATCAAAAGGAATTTCTCCAGGGAAGACATCCCTGACCTCTCTCAAAATAGAATTGATAGCACCTTCATCTTGTGATCTCTGTACCTAATACATTCTCTGATAATTCAGCTTCTGCCATTATTCTATAATTTACTTCTTTCTGTATCTCTAACATATATTAGCTGTCTTGATAGAACAGATGCTTTCCTATTCATCCTAGTATTCTAAGTGACTGGCAATATGTCTGACCCACACATTTATTGAAATGAATCCAAGCTAATGGAATGGATTTGTGAATTTTCATACTGAGTAGTCAACCAATGGGAAAATAAAATCTGATTAACTCTGAATCCATGGTTGCAATTCTCTATTGTTTCCAGTAAGGCACTCTTCTGAGATTATAGATTAAATTATCCATCAGGATATGCAGGTTATTACAATAGTAGTCTCAGGTATTTTTAACTATTAAGATCATTTTATATAGATTTTAAGCATTCTTAAATGATTAAATTACTTTTATAATCAACTTACTTGCAAAACTTACCATATCTACATGATTCTTATTTAACGAAACAAGACACCAAGGCATGTTTTACATTGCAATTTGCCTTATTCTAGGTTTGCATATGTCTCCATAGATTTAAACTAATTTTAACATACAGAATTTTTAGAGGCAATTTTTAAAAATAAATAATTTCTCATCAATCTGATTTCTAAGAGGCTTTGTCATGCATGAATCTGGACAAGGCAGAAACTGAGAAAGCCAATTTTTTATATTTGCTAAATAAACCTATAAACTATTGCATATTATTTTGTTATAGAATTATACAAGTTATAAAATGAATCCCTTCATTTTCAATTATCTCGTATAATTTGTTTTAAAAATTCCCTAAAGTTACCTTCATATTCATTTGACTCGTAATTTTGATCTCCTCCCCCAAATTATTTTTCTTATTTCATGTTTATAACTTTGTACAGTTTTAGAGATATATAATTTTCCCAATCTATTTTATAAGATTTTTAGTGAAATTCTGACGGGAAAAATGGATGTAAGAAAAATATGCTTCATCTGTATTCTGAGGATATTAATATCTAATTCCCCTTTCATTTATAGTTTTTTATTTATAGGTGTTTTATTTTCTAATTGTGACCTTTAATTTACTTTTTAGTTTTCTTTTTCCTTTTATACATCTCTGAGGATGCCTTACAAAGAATGGAATAGATGCTCAATATATTTGAACATTTTTCTGAAGAACAATATTAAATTAATCTGCCCTCAGGTTGATTAGTTTCTTCAACTGCAAGTAACTTCAAGGGACAGAATGTGGTTCAATACAATGTATGAACTAAAAAAAAAAAAAAAAAAAAGTAAAATTTATATTTTTTCTAAAGTTATACCAAAGAAATATAAAAGTTTCTATTAGTTTTTTCTAGGTTCACTAAATTGCTACTTGGCTTCTGTAATATTACTGGATATATAAATCATAAATATACAGAAATGGTTGTTCTTATTTTAAAGGCATCCTTTCCCAATTAGCATAATAATAAGCCTCATGTTTTGTCAAGTTTATATACTGCTGCTCTTAACCTTCTTGGTTATTTCACCATTGAGTTCAATGGCTAACCAAGCTTTATTTTTATTTATATATATAGCACAGGATTCACTAATATCTTGTGCTGATAGCTAAGAAAAGAGTTTCAGGTTTAGATTGGGTTTTTCATCACTTACTGTAACAAATTTCCATTAATGGAATGGACCAAATTGAAGTTAAAATAATACAATGACATAAGGCTTATGTATAATGGCATTAAATGGAAAGCAAAGAAATGATTGTGGGAAGGCAATCATTTTATATATTTTATGAGATTTTGTTACTACAAATAGATGTAGGTGACAGATGTAATTTAAAACCCAAATGTTCTTTCTGAACCATTTATTACTACTTCACGGGCCAGTCATTTCAAATTATTGACAATAAGTTTTTAAAACCAGGTTGGTGTCCAGAATTTAGTGAAAGTTGTGATGCAACAATAAACTGGGAATATCTCAAGTTCCACTCTTTCCTAAGACACTTTCTGCCTTTTCCAAGATATATGGTGCTATATAGTATCACAATGAGAAAGACAAGAGTCCAGTGATGTGTATTAATTTATATTTTTGAACCATGATGCCACCTCCAAGAGAAAGACACATTCAAGAGAAAGGATGAAAATATGTGTCACCTGATGAATTGCTAAGAAATAATGTTTTTAAAACTTTTTGGATGACTGATATGGTAGTTATCAGACTGTACTTGCCAGGACTTCACTGAGCAGTGTGTGTGGTGGTAGACAGGGCTTGGGATTAGGCCAAATACTTTAGTCCTATTGATATAAAATAAGCAACCCCAACTTAGTGACATAACAGTCAATTTATTATACTCAGATTCTGTGACTCAAGAATTCAGGCAGAGCCAAATGGAACAGCTTGTCTCTGTTGTACTTATTTGAATCCTCAGCCAAGAGAATTCAGGAAGTTGCAGATGATGTGAATGTTTGGGAACAGAAATTATTGGAACAATATTTCACTCATGTCTGGTAAATGGGTTGTAATGACACAAAGGCTAGTCTCACCTGAATCTGTCAACCAGCATGCCTATGCATGTCCTATTTGTGTGGCTTGGGTGTTACACATTATGGCAGCTGGATTCTGAAAGGGAGCATTCTAAACACAGAGGTTCCAAGAGAATCAGGTAAACTGTGTAGCATTTTTTTTTTTTTTTTTACCTATTCTCAGAAGTCACATAGTGCCAGGCACGCTGTCCCAAACTGGTCCAAGCAATATTAGAGTTCCTAGATGAAGGCAAAAGATATAAAGTTTACCTTTAATTAGGAGGAGTCTCTGATATATGACCTATTTTTCTTAACTGGCATGGAGGGATGAGGGTTAATTGAGAAAGAAAAGATTAGGTAAAGCATACTCTCCTGATATGGAAAGGCATGAAAAGGCACAGTGCTGAGCACTAAAAAGCTAAGGAAAAACCTTTAGCTTGTCGAGTAGATTTATAATTTTTATTATAAAATAAGATAATCATAAATCAATGTGGGCTAAAAAGCAGGATGTGTAAATTCAAATGTGAAGCATATGAATAATGAATAAATAAACAAAATGGGTAGATAGAAATGTACAGATGGTCAATACAAGTTTGAACATTTAGGAACCAAGATCCAGATAAACTTTTCCAGAAGTGAATATATGTCTGTCCTTTGTTTACAAACTTAGCATTCTCTTCCTTATACTTTAAAGATAACAGTGCAAATGATGCCATTAAAAATACATGTCTAAATACAATATATTTACAAAATCTTTATTACAGAATCATGGATCAATTGCTGCATTGCTAAGATAAGTTGTGTTGGAAATGTTTGGATTATGCCATTCTAAAATTAAGTAACAGAGGTAAATATGAATGTGAACCTTAAAAATCTATTCACATATGGGAAAATACTAGCAGGGCCATTAGATATTGGATGAGTGAGTCAGTGAGTGAGTGAATGAAGTCGCTCAGTCATGTCCGACTCTTTGCAACCCCATGGACTGTAGCCTACCAGGCGCCTCTGTCTATGGGATTTTCCAGGCAAGAGTACTGGAGTGGGTTGCCATTTCCTTCTCCATGGAATAGTGACTGGTAATTCTATTTTATTCAGAAATAATATTGAGCACTTGTTAATTACAAGGCACTAAGAAAAGACCTAGAAAGAATAAGACAAATACAGCCACATGCAAGCCACAAGCACACTCATCCGACACACAAACAATTTGCAATTTAGTAGATTTAACAAAAAAACATACATGCACACTGAAAATATTTAATAGATCTTTAAAAATATGCTATTTTTAAACACACATACAGGGTAGGTAGTCAAATTTAAATATCATGCAGCCTAAGCATAATGGTATATTAAATATTAATAGGAAAATTATAGGATATAGAGATAGAAATGGGATTAAAGTATTAAGTCTTAAAAACTGAAGTTTTTATACAAATGTTAACACTATTTGAAATTTAACAGTTCTCTATTTTTGAGTGGTAACCTGTCACTTGAAAGTAACAATATAGTTTAGTATAATAATCATGTAGCAAATTACATGCTTTTCTTTGCCTTCCACATTCGCTTGGCTAACATAGAGGTAGAGAGCTAGAAACATATCTAAGGTTTTTTTATATTTTTTTCATAAAAAGCAGAGTGAAGGGGCAAGTTCTTCCAGAATGGTGGATTAAACAAACAAACAAAACAACAACCAAAAAACCCTCTAGAAATCTGATCCTCAATAAAGTGACAGGAACACTGGCAAAATTTCAAAAACAACCTCTTCAAATTGGAAATTCATGAATGTTCACAACAATTGAGGAGAGTTTATTTAACAAAACAGCTAACTTTTTGTAAGAACAGTAGCCTTTGTGACATTTTATCTTGTCCTATTCCCATAGCTCTCTTTATAGACTCTATTGTTCCAGTCCTGCAGCAGACATAAAAATCAGCAGCCTTGTAACCTCCATAGCTATGAAAATTAGAAGACTAGCAGAATAGTGGAGAATAAAATTAATTTATAGCTCATCAAAACTAATCATTCTCAGGAACTGTTACTATTCCACATTCCTAAAGACTCTATAGAAAAGTCTGATTCACAGGGCTTATATATATTTTATCTGAACCAAAATTTCTTCAGTAAGAAATCAGGGTATATGTAGAAAAAATAATGGCAATTGTTTAACATCACAGGTGCCTGAGATGGCAGTACTCATTTGGGCAAACAAGAGGCTGGCTGAAAAGCATGAAAGGAAAATATGGTCAAAATGGATGTAAATAGGGTTTTTGGAAATCTTGAATATTCAAAGGAATATGCCTGGAAATCTAAAAGACCATAAACATACATAGAGCTTTTTGAATGAACAGGAAATGTATAAAGAGACCTTAAGGTTTTAAGCTGACCTTAAGACATTTTATAACAAGAACATAAAGGCTGAGGCAGAGTTATAAATTGGAGAAACACTAAAGCTATACCCTAACACACATTCAAAGCCCTTCAGCAAAGTGTGGAAGAAGTATCAGTTTAAAGATTTAAGAAAATCCCTATTCAAGCACTAAGTAACCACTAAGTGAACCAATTATACTAGGCATCCACAACCAAGAAAATATATTTTAGGGAATTAGTTCAAGTCATTTTACAGAGAAAAAGAACCATGACAAGATGCAACAATAAACAGCAACAAAAACAAACCCTAAGAGGAGAAAGATCTGATTCCCAGATTCACCTCATTTTAATATTTAAAATGGGAAAAGAATTTGAAAAAGAATAGATACAGGTACAACTGAATAACTTTGCTGTACACCTGACACCAAACCGGCATTGTTAATCAACTACACCCCATTATAAAATAAAAATGTAAAAGTATATATTTAAAATATCCCACATACAATAAAAAATGAGATAAGCAAAAAAGAGAGAGAGAGAGAAAGTATTGCCCTGTATATATGGAGGAGACAAACAAGAAATAACAACTGTCTCTAAGGTGACCTCGATATAGGACTCGGAAGACAACTTTAAGTCAGTCATAAATATGTTCAACAACTAAAGAAAAACATTCCTAAAGATCTAAAAAAGGGCTCACAAAATAAAACATACCAATAAAGGTAAAAAACTATTCAAAACTAAATAGAAACACTGGAGCTGAAAAATTCAATACATGAAATTAAAAATTCAGAAGCAAATTAGAACTAGTAGAAGAAAAATAATTAGCAAACATGGAAAAAAGTCAATTGAAATTATCTTGAGGTAAGAAAAGAGTTAAGAAAAATGAACATAACCATAAAGAACTGTGAGGAAGTATTAAGTATACCAGAAATATCAGAAATCAGAGTGAAAAAAAGAGCAAAGGAATAGTTGAAAAAAAATTTGAAAGGAAGTGTTAATTAGCACATCTAAAACCCTTAACAAACCCCAGGTACAATAAGCTCAAAGGTATAAACATAACCATATTATCATAGGTAAACTGTCAAATACCAAAGACAAGAGACCTTCTTGAAAGAAGGGAAAACATCAACAAGGCAATCTCAACATAATAAAGAGCTGACACTTTATCAGTGACTATCGAGGCCAAAAGACAGTAGAATAACATATTCAAAGTACTGAAAAAAATAAAGACTATCAACTAAGAATTCTGTATACAGCCAGCCTCCCTTAAATATAAAAGAAGTTTGCAGAAACAGGATCAGGTCTATTACTGTACAATCTGAAAACAACTCCATGTGCAATATAATTATTAAACAAACCAAAAAAGCTAGAAATACATTTAGCAAAAGAATTGGAAGACCTGTGCACTGAAAATTAGAAATTAAAGATGTGAATCAGTGGAAAGGTATCCCATTTTCATAATTTGGAAGAATAAATGTTAAGATGACAATATATCCTAAATAACTGTACAAAAGCAATCCTGCTCAAAATTCTGGTTGACCTGTTTGCAGAAATTGATAAATTGATCATAAAAGAGATCATGTGAAGGGGGACAAAAACAAACTAACAATAAATAAAAAACAGAGAACACTCTGCCTAAATATGACTTCTCCTTTAACTTTCATGTCTTCATAACTTCTATAGACTTTTACTCCAAAACTGATAATAATAGAAATGTAATAAAAAATCATATTAAGAGGTCAAAAGATGGGGATAAACATATGTATGCATATAATTTACCTCTAAATAAGTTTTTTTAAAGTTGGTATCTCCTTTAAAATATTTCTCTAGACATTTATGACTTGCCTGCATTATTGTGGATTTTGGCAATTTAAAATATGAACATTTTTATATGAAGAGCTTTATGTAATGAAATAGAGAAGGAAATGGCAAACCACTCCAGTATTCTTGCCTGGAGAATCCCAGGGACAGAGAAGTGTGGTGGGCTGCCGTCTATGGGGTCGCACAGAGTCGGACATGACTGAAGCGACTTAGCATTAGCATGTAATGAAAATTTTAAGGTGAAAACCTTAGTCTTATAGTAGTGCAAGTACATATATAAAGAGGAAAGAGAAAATAAATAGCAGGTTGTGTCCTAGGGTCATGCATTGATAATTAATATATTTTTCAAAGGACTGCATGGTACTTATAATTCAACAATATAATATTAAGTAGGTTTATTATAGTGCACAGAAAACAGATTGATGAATTATTCACACATTTTAATATACTTGCATTAAAATAGTTACTATATTTATTTTTTGGGGAATCTTAACTTTGTATAAGTCCCTAAAAAACCAACACAGTGTTGAAATGAATTCACTGGAGTCCATTTAGAATTAAATCATTCCACATTTTTATTAAAAGTACTATTGGGAAAAAATAAACTTCAATATGATTGAAAAAAATGAGATTTTTCAAATACTTTTCTGGCTAATACTATGCTTTATACCTTTAGAAGTTATCAAATTACTAATGAGAAATGCATAATTTATACTTTGAAGTATGTTCAAATGACTTACTTTAAAGGGACTGAGTTTCCTGATTCATTATGAAACAACTCCACAACAGGAGCTATAGATGAGAGCTATATGCTCTCTTTCTAGATTGAAAATGTTTTGTGCTTATGTTTTTAATTTATGACTGCCTATTTAAAAGTTCTAAAGGAATGTAATATTTTCTTTAAGAATCTGGCTCTAGTGCTGAATAAAATAAAACTGGCTCAAGTAGTGAAAAAGTGTTTGTACACAAATACAACCAGGCTTGGAAAGAAACTTGTTCCATTTTGTGAAAGTTGTTTTAAGGATTAAAAATACATTGACATGATTAAACAAGTGCCCTAACTACCCTAACTATTATCCTGATATTAGAGTTTTAAATTTTGCAAATATAATTGACCCTAAGTCTGCAATTAGCATTGACCCAAAAGTGGTAGTCACGGGAATATTTCAAGCTTTGGGCATCAGGAATTTGAGACTGGTCTCTTTGTCTTTCTGGATTGGGGCTGAGTAACTATTCTCTATATGGTGACCAGATGAACAGAATATACAGCCAAAGCTGTGAGTTCTACTCAGTTTCCTGAATACAACAACATTTTTTTAGATGATTTTGTCAGAGAGTATTCTAATAATATTGCACTGCAACAAGAATAAATATTTTTCCCTTACACTGACTAGTGGGGACAACTACATTTTCAAAGAATTTCTTATTCTTAAATCTCAAATTCCTCAGGTAAAATATTAAACTTCGATCATGGGGCATGATTTTATGCATTTCAAAGAATAGTTTTCAGCAACACTTGGAATGAAGGAAAAACATGCTATATTAACCAAACTCATTGCAGAATCCTCACATGCAAAACAGGTAAAAAATTAAATGGGTTTTTAAAGTTTTGTCTTGCTAAATTACATACCTGAAATCACTGCCTACATATTCCAAAATGGTGAGTAGAAGGTTGAGGTTGTATTAAGTAAACAACTAAGAAATATTTAATACTATTTTTTAAAAATAAGAGATATCCACAAGTCTCCTTAATCCTTTGATATAAGAGCTGTCTCCAATAATAAACACATGGCACACTGGTGCTAATAAAGGTTATAATCTGACCTTTTTCAACAAATCCTGCCTCATCTCTTGCCATGCTACTTCCATCTATGTCATCCTAGCTCCAACCACAAGATTCACTTTGCATTCTCAAGGTGTTTCGTGATCCATGATGCCTCTATGAATTTATCAATTTATTTCCTCTGCCTCAGATGATGCTCTGGACCCCATCTTCCTCGAGAAGGTCTGCTGTTCAAGACTGCAATTTCACCAATTTATGTAGTATTTCCTCTCCTAAAGGCAGAACAAAATAATATTTTGATCATTACAGAGCATCTGATATATATCTTATATAAAGCAGTTAGCACGGTACATTATGCTTTTTTTTTTTTTTTAATTCTTGCACTTCAGTTTGGAGCCTTTTGAAAGCAGGAACACATATTTATTTTTTTTAATACTCTGAACAATTTTTAGGACATAAGAGATCCCCATAAAACTTTGTAAAATTGAAATAGTATGACATAAGCATGCATTAAAAACAAAATTTGTTTCTGGATAACCCCAGAATCAAAAAAGTTGATTCTGGATAACCCCAGAATCAAAGGTGGCTATCCAGGGCAAGAAAGGGGAAACCAGTTTTTCAATGTGTAGGCATAGTGGAGTGAGGAGAAATGATGTATGATTAGAAAAAAACATGCTTCATCTTCTGGAGAAATGCAATCTCCTTTTCCTATGAGTTTTTATGCTCTTATTTTTCTTTCTCATTCTTTTCTACTCCTTTCCACTCTTTCCTCTTAGCACATTCTGATACCATCCCTGTCCCCATCCCTGAACATACATGCATACACACTCACATGCTCACACACCCACACACACACACACACACAAGCACATGCATTGCTCCATGAGAAATATTGTCAATAAGGAAGAAAAGAGTAATCAATTTAGATTTTCCTTTGCCACTTGTTTTTAACTCAAAGTGCTTTAAATGTTTCATTTCTTTCTTTTGTTTCTTTCTTTTTTTCTCATATATCCCTTTCATGTGACCCCCATACCTTTACAACAACCTAGACAGAGTGAAGCTAAGTTCTGGAGTTTTTAAGTATTTTAGGTAAAAAATATGATTAGGATTATTGAAATATGTGTGCATGAAATAGGAGAAGATAAAGAGTGAATAGAGAAGTTGTTGGGAAAAATCTACATAGAAATAAAATGCACTGATTATTGTGTTACAATGAGAAATATAAAAAGAAAAATATTTTTTAGATGTTATGTATGAGAATATAATCCTTCAAGGTAGACTTCAATAGTACACAAACCAAGAACTTCCAGATATACAAGCTGGATTTACAAAAGGCAGAGGAACCAGAGATCAAATTGCCAACATCCATTGGATCATAGAAAAAGAAAGGGAATTCCATAAAACCACCTTCTTCTGCTTAATTGACTATGCTAAAGACTTTGACTATGTGGATCACAACAAACTGTGGAAAATTCTTCAAAAGACTGGAATACCAGACCACCTTACCTGACTCATGAGATATCTGTATGCAGGTCAAGAAGCAATAGTTAGAACCAAACATGCAACAATGGACTAGATAAAAATTGGGAAAGGAGTATGTCAAGGCTGTATATTGTCACCCTGCTTATTGAACTTATATGCAGAGTACATCATGCAAAATGCTGAGCTGGACAAAGCTCAAGCTGGAATCAAGATTGCCAGGAGAAATACCAATAACTTCAGATATGCAGATAACACCACCCTTATGGCAGAAAGGGAAGAGGAATTAAAGAGCTTCTTGATGAAGGTGAAAGAAGAGAGTGAAAAAGCTGGCTTAAAACTCAACATTCAGAAAACGAAGATCATGGCATCTGGTCCCATCACTTCATGGTAAATAGATGAGGAAGAAATCAAACAGTGACAGATGTTATTTTCTTGAGTTCCAAAATCACTCTGAATGCTGACTGCAACCATGAAATTCAAAGGCGCTTGCTCCTGGGATGAAAAGCTATGATGAAACTAGACAGAGTATTAAAAAGCCAAGACATCCCTTTGCCAACAAAAGTTTATCTAGTCAAAGCTATGTTTTTTCCAGTAGTCATGTATGGATGTGAGAGTCGGACCATAAAGACGGCTGAGCGCTGAAGACTTGATGCTTTTGAACTGTAGGGCTGGAGAAGACTCTTGAAGAGTCCCTTGGACTGCAAGGAGATCCAACCAGTTCATCTTAAAGGAAATCAACCCTGAATATTCATTGGAAAGACTGATGCTGAAATTGAAGAAACAATACTTTGGCCACCTGATGTGAGGAGCTGACTCATTGGAAAATATCCTGATGCTGGGAAAGATTGAGGGCAGGAGGAGAAGGGAATGACAAAGGACGAGGTGGTTGAATGGCATCTTCGACTCAATGGACATGAGTTTGAGCAAACTCTAGGAGATAGTGAAAGATAGGGAAGTCTACTGTGCTGCAGTCCATTGGGATTACAAAGAGTCAGACATGACTGAGCAACTAAACAACAATGAGAATTTAAAATTTTTATATAGAGAAAATAAAAATTCACTTTATTTGCTTTATACATTGCTTAGTTCTTTTTTTTTTTTCTCTTTCATATGGTATCTCTTCCTCTAATGTTATTAAGAACATTTTACAGAATGCTTAATTACTGTGTGCCATGTGCTGTGTTTTATGATTTGTTTATTTGGATTTGCAGAAGAGCAAATTTGACTGATTAAGGGTTAATAGATTCACTGTGGGACATGGATCCTTCTCCTTCCCTTACCCACTTAGGGTAAGGAGAAGGATAGGGTTTTTGTTTTGTTTTTTCAGATTTCAGGACAGAGCAGTCACTATGGAGGAGAGAGAAAAGGAGGAAGCTTGAACATGAAGGATCTTATACTGCAGCACAGTTCTAAGACAGGTTTTCCCAGGCCCATGAGAATCTCCTGGTCACAGTCTCCACTGAAGGATTGATTCTTGATTCTTGCTTCCCTTAGGAGTAAGTTAACCTTGGCTTGAACACTTTTTGCTCTTATACATTGTCTGGAGCAGCCTTTGGGAATCATGGAATCCGACAAGCACCATGTGCATTCAGAGGACAGCAGATGAGGGCCTCTGGTCAACTTGTCTCTTTGTAGAGCAGAACTGAGTGCACATTTAGTCTTTTATTTCCTCTAATAGTGGCTTTCTGAGATTGAAAACATAATACTCATTTAACAGAAAAGGAAAGGGAGGCTTAAACAGGCCAAGTAATTTTCCTTGAGTTTCAATGACAAATAGACAGTGATAATGGAATTAAAACACAGATTTTTCTGACATTTAAGTTGGAAATACTACACTTCTTTTCAAATTGTTAAGAAAGCAATCACAGAAATGACATAGTATCATTATACTTAACCCTGAATTGAGGTACTAAATTGTACTCATAAAATTATATTTAATTGAATAGTTTGCATAGTTTGGCTGTATCATATGAAATATATCTCAAAATATCAAAATAACAGGCTCTGAATAAGAAGTGATATTTACTAGCCAAGAATACAGGGTAGTTATTTTCCAAGCAAACATGTACCGGTGAGGGTTTACAATTTTTTTTTTTTTTTTAATATCAGTTCAGTTCAGTTCAGTTGCTCAGTTGTGTCCGACTCTTTGTGACCCCATGCACTGCAGCACGCCAGCCCTCCCTGTCCATCACCAGCTCCCGGATTTCACTCAAACTCATGTGCGTTGAGTTGGTGATGCCAACCAGCCATCTCATCCTCTGTAATCACCTTCTCCTCCTGCCCCCAATCCCTCCCAGCAAAAGAGTCTTTTCCAATGAGTCAACTCTTCACAAGATGTGGCCAAAGTACTGGAGTTTCAGCTTTAGCATCAGTCCTTCCAAAGAACACCC
Organism: Bubalus kerabau; assembly: GCF_029407905.1. Taxonomy (NCBI): domain Eukaryota; kingdom Metazoa; phylum Chordata; class Mammalia; order Artiodactyla; family Bovidae; genus Bubalus; species Bubalus kerabau. Next base: position 98,426,197 of record NC_073627.1, on the reverse strand, counting down.
AGGACTAATCTCCTTTAGAATGGACTGGTTGGATCTCCTTGCAGTCCAAGGGACTCTCAAGAGTCTTCTCCAACACCACAGTTCAAAAGCATCAATTCTTCGGTGCTCAGCTTTCTTCACATTCCAAATCTCACATCCATAGATGACCACTGGGAAAACGATAGCCTTGACTAGATGGACCTTTGTTGGCAAAGTAATGTCTCTGCTTTTGAATATGCTATCTAGGTTGGTCATAACTTTCCTTCCAAGGAGTAAGCGTCTTTTGATTTCATGGCTGCAATCACAATCTGCAGTCATTTTGGAGCCCCAAAACATAAAGTGTGACACTGTTTCCACAGTTTCCCCATCTATTTCCCATGAAGTGATGAGACCTGATGCCATGATCTTCGTTTTCTGAATGTTGAGCTTTAAGCCAACTTTTTCACTCTCCTCTTTCACTTTCATCAAGAGGCTTTTTAGTTTCTCTTCACTTTCTGCCATAAGGGTGGTATCATCTGCATATCTAAGGTTACTGATATTTCTCCCAGCAATCTTGACTCCAGCTTGTGCTTCTTCCAGCCCAGCGTTTCTCATGATGTACTCTGCATATAAGTTAAATAAGCAGGGTGATAATATATAGCCTTGACGTACTCCTTTTCATATCTGGAACCAGTCTGTTGTTCAATGTCCTTGGCATATTCTCTGCCCACCCCTTTCCTTCTAACCTTTACAAGGACTATGGTACAGCCCAAGGGCAGGAGGACTTCAGTAACATGTGGTGACTAACATGTGCTAGGGAAGAACTTTTGTTCTAACAGTTACTGAAAAACAAAGATTGTTGCGAAAATTAGAGTATCTGTTTGCACAATATATTGTCCAATACTCCTTGACCTCCTTTCTTATTTCTCCCTAGTTTAGGAAATTATCAATTACTTTGAGAAAATGAAGACAGGTGATCAAAATATTTAGAAGGATAGTGCTAATTATTTATCTGTAACTTTGGCTCTATATGTGTATACAGGTAGTACATATATCATTCATTAAAACTGACTTTGTGTTGTGGAAATGAGAGAGTTAAGTAGCAATATATCCTCCAAAGAATGTTGCAATGCCTTTTAAGAGAGGTGCTATGTTGTAGAAGATAGAATACCAATGATAATGGTTAATATGTAAGTTTTACCATGTGTAACACTGTTCTGAATCATTGCCACCAAAGTTAACTCATTAAATCCTATGAAAGATATGATATTTTTGTTGTCATTTCACAGACAGAAAACTCAAGAGGCTCGGAATTCATGTTCTATGTGCAAAATCCTAAATTGCGTTAGTGTCAAGATTTGAACCCAGGCAGACAACCATACAGGAAAGGACTTTTTGAGTAATGTGACGATACTCCCTCACAATACTCATTTCAACATAGTCATTCCCACTGTGTTAGTCTATAATGCGTTAAATTTGTCTCATATAGTAAAGATGGAACAAAGGAAATTAAGTTTTTCTGCAAAGACTATAGAAAGCTACCTTAGTAAAATAGCACCTTATGCAGTTTCTACTACCTAGATTTTTTTTTTCCCTTTTATATATAAGCAATTAGGAGCAGAAATAACAAGGACAGTGGAAACATATTTGCTGAACTCAGGGGAGTTGAGCTAGGAAGAATTTTCTTAAATCACTGAAGGTTAACAAGTTGTAGACAAAGAAAATGACAGCTCTCTCAGTTAGAATACTAGTGCTGATCCAGGAAGAGGCCTGTCCTGTATGTTTATTGTGAAAAGCAGAAATGAGAGATAAAAGACTGATAGAAGAAAAGAGAGGGCAAAAGAAGAAAAAAAGGATCCAGGAAATTGTTGGAGACGTTATCTACATGTTCTTTCAGAGGATGGACCATTAAAACAATGAGGAAAAAATCAACATACTTGCACAGTAATTGTGCAAAATTAAAGAGGAAAAAATTTCACCTGTATAAGTAATACAGTGCAATGTTAAATACTTCAATTTAGTGAACACTGTTTAGCACTTAGTAGGTTCTGACTGTTTGGGATTTGTGACTTCTTCTGATTATCCTAATAAAGCCATTTGATAAATATGCATGCATGCTAAATTGTTTCAGTCATGTCTGACTCTGTGACACCATGGACTGTAGTCCACGAGGTTCCTCTGTCCATGGGATTCTCCAGGCAAGAATACTGCAGTGGTTGCCATTTCCTCCTTTAGGAATCTTCCCAACCTGGGGATCAAACCTGAGTCTGCTGTGATTTCTGCCTTGCAGGCTGATTGTGTACCACTGAGCCACCAGGGAAGCCCATTGATAGATAATAATTTTTTCTTTATCTGTCGTCTTAGTCATAAATAAAGAAAACAGGCTTAGGGAATTTATTTTATTTGCTCAAGATTAAATATCTACTTATTAATGGAATTGGAATTAGAATCTTTGTCCTCCAACTCAAGTCCTACGGAAACTCAAGTTTCTACTGGGCTACATTTTTTCAAAAACCTAAATCCAGTGACACTTGTAGAAGATAAGAATTAGTTCACTATTCTCTGTATTATTAGCTGGATACTGATTCCCTGAAACCTTATCTAATTTATACCTTGAGTTTGTGTGGCCAGCTGCTGTTCTCAAATGAACAGGTTTCCATCACCTAAGCCTACTTACTGGAGAAGGCAATGGCACCCCACTCCAGTACTCTTGCCTGGAAAATCCCATGGACTGAGGAGCCTGGTGGGCTGCAGTCCATGGGGTCGCTAAGGGTCGGACACGACTGAGTGACTTCCCTTTCACTTTTCACTTTCATGCATTGGAGAAGGAAATGGCAACCTACTCCAGTGTTCTTGCCTGGAGAATCCCCGGGCCGGGGAAGCCTGATGGGCTGCCGTCTACGCACAGAGTCGGACACGACTGAAGTGACTTAGCAGCAGTAGCAGCAGCAAGCCTACTTACGTGTGTAACTTTCCATGGGAAGTTTAGCTCCAGGTTTGGATAATAATGCCTTCTTGAAATATTCCTGTACAAGTTGTTTGTAGCTTGTTGCCTTGGGCTGTCAGAATAACTTACAACACATGTGACACTTTTGCTTTTTATTCTATCGGTAATTTTTAATAATTTATCTTAGTGTCATTCCTTACCCTGGTGTAGCTTCTATTTAAAAATGCATAAAAGGAGCAAGCCAATGTTGCTTATATTTGTGGCTTAGATAATCAACTTGGTCTAGAACAAAAGAGATTGAGTAAATTTACTTTACACCACACAGAGTATAAACTCAAATTTGGTTTTGATAAAATCAAAGTTAATATTGAGATGACATCATGCATAAGCTCTTACTATGTTCTGATGGGAAGACAATTGTTCTTGGGAGTCTTACATATCATCATCTCTCCATCACTATAATACACATTTAGGGTTTTGCAGGCTGGCAATTAGTACAATCATTTGTTGCCTCTGGCTTCACTAGCATACATTTTTTTCTAGCTCTTTCAGTCAGACTCTTACATCTGACAGGTTTTCAGTCAGTTCAGGACAATGAGCTCTCAGCTAGTGTGGCAGAGATGAAATGATCTTTCTTAACTTGTCTAAAACTACCAAACCCAGAATTTTTCTAGGTCAAATTAGTGATGCAGTAAGCTATTCCTAAAACTAATTTATATCTCATTTTTATAGAACAACTTACCATTTTAAAAATAAGTTGATATATTTTCAGTCTCACAGCAACTTTATAGGATTGGGGAATGAGTTACTGTTCTCAGTATTTTTTGCAGAAAAAGAAGTGCAACAAAGGTAATTTGTAGAAAACCATAAAATTCTTAAGTGGCAGTGTCAGAACTTGAACCAGGTGGTTTTCTTGCTTCTACACCATAATTGCTCATAATAAGTTTTGAATGATGCATGTATTTTCTACCCTGCTTCCAGCAGGCTTCAATAAACATGTAGATACTTGGTACATTGATTCATTCAACTTTTCTCTGATAATGACTCCTTACACACTTGCTGTATCAATGACCTACTAGACGTAATTGTAATATCATGACTTGCATTTTGCTCCTTTTCCCTTAGATTATTTTAAGTTATTAATCAAACACCTTGGCTTGGCTGGTACCTTACATATTCTCTTGACTCTCAAGTTTTAAAATCAAATTTATTAAATTTCTATATACTTCCAGAAACACAAATATACATTCATTGGATAATTGAAGTTATAACCAAGGCAGAAATTCTTAGTTAAAAAAACAATTAATCATAAGAATAAAAATTATTACCTAGATCATGGTTTCTCCTTTATTTAATGTATCAGAAAGCACAAAGTTTTTAGTCATAAATAAAGAAAACTCATTAATCTGTTTCCTAATCTGAATTGGTTTCCCTTAGTGAAAGGTCTAATTTTTATTTTTTTTAATGAAATTATTTTTTTCAAAATCCATTTTCAATACTCTGTTATGTACTATAATTGGAATTAGAGTAACAAAACACTAGAGTTCTAAAGCTGACTAGCTTCGGTGAATAGATAAGAATGATTTGAAATTAGCTCATCAATTGCTTGTATGTAAATGATTTTTAGAGTGCTTAGACACCTGAAAATGGTCCTTCTATTCTTTTCAGTCATTTCAATATTCTCTGCGCAAGTATTAATTTTCCTACCAACCCCTTCATTATAAATAAGTCAAAGCTCAAGCCATTTTATTACAATTTAGTAAATATCCTAAATGGATTATTGTGAAGTATGAATTGGTGAAATTCAAACTAATGAGAGTGGACAATCATAACTAAAGATAAATATCTATCTAGCTTTACCACCATCATCAGAAGTTTTAGGACTTTATGGCTTTGTTACTACACTTTGCAGACACTATACAATTTTTAAATGTAACCCTTATACAATGAATACTCATAACTCTGCAAACACTATAACATGATTTTCAGAGGCATTTATAAAATTTAGAAAATTATTTGTGCTATATGGTTTTATAGAAGTAATGTGATACAGTGTGCCAAGGACAAGCTTAAAATTCAAGGTATCTAAGTTTAAATCCTAAGTTATCTTTTCAACAATTCACTAAATCCTTTCAAACTTCAGTACCTTCATCTGAAAACCTGTGATATTAATATTTGCAAAAACAATGCAGTACTAATACCAATATTTAGAGTTTGAGAACTGGCAGATAAATACAAATATAAAACACTTTGAAGGTGTAAATTGACACACAAAAATTACTCTAATAGGGAATTTCAGCTTGCCTATGCACCTTGTATGCGTGCATGCTCAGTTGCTCAGTCGTATCTGACTCTTTGAGACCCCATGGAGTGTAGCCTGCAAGGCTCCTCTGTCCATGGAATTTTCAAGGCAAGAATATTGGATCAGGATGCCATTTCCTACTCTAGGGGATCTTCTTGACCAGGGATCAAGCTCATGTCACCTGAGTCTGTCGCATTGGTAGGCAGGTTCTTTACCACTGAGGCACCTGGGAAACCCCCTATGCAGTTACACAGTATGAAAATCACTTCCATAGATTTGCTCCATTTGAAGTCAACACCACAGTTTAGTACAGTTCAGTTCAGTCGCTCAGTCGTGTCTGACTCTTGGTGACCCCATGAATCGCAGCACGTCAGGCCTCCCTGTCCATCACCAACTCCCAGAGTTCACCCAGACTCACATCCATTGAGTCAGTGATGCCATCCAGCCATCTCATCCTCTGTCGTCCCCTTCTTCACCTGCCCCCAATCCCTCCCAGCATCAGAGTCTTTTCCAATGAGTCAACTCTTCACATGAGGTGGCCAAAGTACTGGAGTTTCAGCTTTAACATCATTCCTTCCAAAGAAATCCCAGGGCTGATCTCCATCAGAATGGACTGGTTGGATCTCCTTGCAGTCCAAGGGACTCTCAAGAGTCTTCTCCAACACCACAGTTCAAAAGCATCAATTCTTTGGCACTCAGCCTTCTTCACAGTCCAACTCACACCCATACACGACTACTGGAAAAACCATAGCCTTGACTAGATGGACCTTTGTTGGCAAAGTAATGTCTCTGCTTTTGAATATGCTCTCTAGGTTGGACATAACTTTCCTTCCAAGGAGTAAGCATCTTTTAATTTCATGACTGCAGTCACCATTTGCAGTGATTTTGGAGCCCAAAAAAATAAAGTCTGACACTGTTTCCACTGTTTCCCCATCTATTTCCCATGAAGTGATGGGACCAGATGCCATGATCTTAGTTTTCTGAATGTTGAACTTTAAGCCAACTTTTTCACTCTCCTCTTTCACTTTCATCAAGAGGCTTTTGAGTTCCTCTTCACTTTCTGCCATAAGGGTGGTGTCATCTGCATATCTTAGGTTATTGATATTTCTCCTGGCAATCTTGATTCCAGCTTGTGTTTCTTCCAGCCCAGCGTTTCTCATGATGTACTCTGCATATAAGTTAAATAAACAGGGTGACAATATACAGCCTTGATGTACTCCTTTTCCCACAAATCCAGTGCAATAAACTGATCTGAAAGACAGAAACCCTTAATCCGGAATTAGTAGTCCACATGGCAAATCCTTTTCTTCTTGCTCAAGATAATCACTGATCTCTCAGTTTTTCCTTAGAAAGTGATTGCTTGCTTTGGTTTGTTATAATTTCACTACCTAAGAATAAGCCCTTAAGTTTTGTTGTGACAGTTTTGAATTGAATATGAATGAAATAATACAGTGCATTTTCAATGTGTTGGATTCCTTTGCTTAACATTGCACTTATAGGATTAATAATGTAACCAGTGAGGTATCTGATTTTAAATTTACCAGCTTATGATATCCTTTTTATTTGTTCTATGATTCTTTTGACTTCATTAATTTTATTATTCATTTTTCCCTTTTGTTTGGATATTATACAGTCTTTTCCTATTAATTGCTCATTAGGCTAAGGATTTTTCCACGTAAGTTAGGCTTATCAAAGTTGATATTACTTGGATATTTTACTCACTTCCATATATTTATTTATGTGGCTCAGATGGTAAAAAATCTTCCTGTAATGCAGGAAACCTGGGTTCAATTCCTGGGTCAGAAAGAGCCCCTGAAGAAGGCAATGGCAATCTATTCCAGTACTCTTGCCTGGAGGATTTCATGGACAGAGGAGCCTGGTGGGCTACAGTCCATGCAGTTGCAAAAAGTCCAACACTACTCAGCAATTAGTATATATATTTATAAACATTTTAGATAAGTTTAATCTAAATTGAAAACTACCTTAGCTAGGCCTTTAAGAAACAGATCCTCAGATTAGGTATTATCTCTTGGTGATGCATTAAAGAAGCACTTCCAACTCTTGGAACAGCAAAGTATAGGAAATTAAAAGAAAGAGGGAAAGTCTCACATAGTACCTCTGGAGTTTAAGCAATACCTCAGTTTTGTCCTGACCCATGACAAAGGAAATAGTTGTTTTGTTTTGCTTTTTTTTTTGGCTTCAATGACCAGAAGTTTTGGCTAAGAATGTGAGAAGGGTGGCTAACAGAAACAGAGGGGTGTAAGCATGGTAGAAAAATGGATATGGGGAATATAAGTGGAGTGAATCATTGTTGGCTTTATGCCTCCCCTCAATTTAAATGCTATTTTTCCTGTTTATTAAAATTCTAGTCTGTTTTGAACCCTACAATGCATCACTATTATAGTTACGTCAGCTATGTTAATTTAGATCTAGATTTATATAATAAAATATACTTTAAAAAAATTAAGACCAATTTTTAGAATAGTTTAAGGTTCACATCAAAATCAAGGGGAAATTGCAGAGATTTCTCATACACCTCCTTCCCTAAAGCATGATGTGTGTGTGTGTGGTGTGTAATCGCTAAGTTGTGTCAGTGTTTTGTGACTCCATGAACTGTAGCCCACCAGGCTCCTCTGTTGATGGAATTTCTCAGGCAAGAATACTAGAGTGGGTTGCCATTTCCTTCTCCAGGGAATTAACCTGACTCAGGGATGGAAGCCTGCATCTCCTGCATTACAGTCTTTCCAATTATCAATGTCTCCCACCAGAATGGTACATTTTTCAAGACTGATGAACCTACATTGACAAATCATAGTCACCCGAAGCCCATACTTTACATTAAAGCACTGTGGTTGACTCTTGGTGTTGTACATTTGGGCTTTTGGACAAACATGGTGACATGTATCCTCCATTGTAATATCATACAAATTATTTTCACTGACCTAAATAAACCTCTTGCTACATGTGTTCATAATTTATGGAAGGCTATTTCTGGACTCTCTAATCTGTTCTATGATCTATTTGGGTATTCTTTTGCTAATACCACACTATCTTGATTACTGGATGTGTGTGTGTGTGTGTGTGTGCGCGCGCGCACTTGTCATTCAGTCATGTCCAACTCTTTGCGATCCCATGGACCATAGCCTTCCAGGCTTCTCTCTCCATGGAATTTTCCAGGCAAGAATACTGGAGTGGATTGCCATTTCCTAATCCAGTGTATCTTCCCTACTATCTTGATTACTGCTTATATAGGACAAATATCAGACAGTATATGTCCTTCACATTTTGTTCTTCAAAATCATGTTAGATATTCTGGGTATTTTGCCTCTCCATATAAATTTTAGAATGAGTTGATCAATAACCATAAAATAACCTTCTGGGATTTTGAATGGAAATGCACTGAATCTATAGATCAACTTGGGAAGAATTGACAACTTGACAATCAGGAGCCTTCATAACCATGAACATGGAATCTCTCATCATTTATTTAGTTCTTTGATTACATTCACCAGAATTTTTTAGTTTTCCTGACAGAAATCTTGAATATATTTTGTTAGATTTGTAACTAAGCATTTCATTTTTGAAGGTTGCTAATGTAGATATTTTGTTTTTAATTTCAAATCCCCCTTATTTATTACTGATGTAAAGAAAACAATTGATTTCTTTATATTAAACTTGTGTCTTGAAGCCTTGTTAAGATAATATTTTAGTTCTGGAATTTTTTTCATGAATTCTTTTGGATTGTCTATATATGGGAATCAGAGAAGGCAATGGCACCCCACTCCAGTACTCTTGCCTGGAAAATCCCACGGACAGAGGAGCCTGGTAGGTGGCAGTCCATGGAGTCTCTAGGAGTCGGACACGACTGAGCGACTTCACTTTCACTTTTCACTTTCATGCACTGGAGAAGGAAATGGCAACCCACTCCAGTGTTCTTGCCTAAAAATCCCAGGGACGGGGAGCCTGGTGGGCTGCAGTTTATGGGGTCGCACAGAGTTGGACACAACTGAAGTGACTTAGCATAGCATAGCATATATGGGCATGTCATCTGCAAACAAAGACAGTCTTGTTCCCAAAACATACAATTTTTTATTTAATTTTCTTGTCTTATTGCATTAGCAAGGGCATTTGGTATGGCATTGAAGGACAGTGGTAACATGGGCCATCCTTGCTAAGTTCCTGATCTTAGTGAGAAAGCTTTAAGTTGTAGATTTTTTTTTTTATCAATTTAAAGGAGTTCCCTTCTATTCCAAGTTTATTGAAAGTGGTAATCAAGAATGTGTGTTGGATTTTTCAAAAGCATTTTTTTCTATTTATTGATATAATTGAATTATCTTTTTCAGCCTTTTGATATGATGGATTTTATTAATTGATTTTCAAGTGTTGAATTTACCTTCTTTACTTGATTTAAATGCTACTTGGTCATGGTGTAAAATTCTTTGTATATACTGTTAGATTCAACTCACTATTATTTTCTTTAGGATTTTTGTATCTATGTTCATGAGATATAGTGATTTGAATTTTTCTTTTCTTGTAATATCTTTGGCCAGTTTTAGTATTAGGGTAATGCTGACCTCAGAGAATGAGTTAAGAAATAGTTCTGTTTCTATCCTCTGTATAATTTTCCCCTAAATCTTTGATAAAATTCACCACTGAACCCTTCTAGGCCTGGGGTTTTCTGTTTTGCATTGTTATTAATTATTTATTCAATATCATTAAGATATAGGCATATTCCAATTGTCTGTTTCTTCATACGTGAGTTTTGGCAGATTTGATCTTTCAAGTAATCAGTCTATTTCTTAAAGGTTATCAAATTTGTGGGTATAAAGTTGTTTATATAATCCCTTTGTTATAACTTGATTGTCCATGGGATCTGTGTTAATGTCCTCTCTTTCATCTCTAATCTCAGTAAGTTGTGTCCCATTCTCTCATTACCTGGCTATAGGTTTAGCAGGTTCATGGATCTTTTAAAAAAACTAAGTTTTAGTTTTGTTGATTTTTCTTTATTGACTTCCTATTTTCAATTTCATTCATCGCTGCTCTTATCATCAATATATATATGATACATATATCATCTATATATATATATATACACACACACACACACACACACACACACACACACACATACCCTACTTTCTTTGAATTTAATTTGCTTCCCTATTCCTAGCTTCCTAGGCTGGGAATTTAGGTAATTAATATTTTTTTCAATTATATGTTTTCAATGTTAGAAATTTTTCTCCAAGTACTGCTTTAACTACATCCCACAAATATTGGTAATTGTGTTTTGATTTTCATTTTATTGAAAATTTTAAAATTTCTCTTGTGATTTCTTGTTTGTCCCACGTGTATATCAGTTCAGTTCAGTTCAGTCGCTCAGTTGTGTCCAACTCTTTGCCACCCATGAACTGCAGCACACCAGGCCTCCCTATCCATCACCAACTCCCAGAGTTCACTCAAACTCACATCCATCAAGTCGGTGATGCCATCCAGCCATCTCATCCTCTGTCTTCCCCTTCTCCTCCTGCTCCCAATCCCTCCCAGCATCAGAGTCTTTTCCAATGAGTCAACTCTTCACATGAGGTGGCCAAAGTACTGGAGATTCAGCTTTAGCATCATTACTTCCAAAGAAATCCCAGGGCTCATCTCCTTCACAATGGACTGGTTGGATCTCCTTGCAGTCCAAGGGACTCTCAAGAGTCTTCTCCAACACCACAATTTAAAAGCATCAATTCTTCGGCGCTCAGCCTTCTTCACAGTCCAACTCTCACACCCATACATGACCACTGGAAAAACCATAGCCTTGACTAGCAGGACCTTTGTTGGCAAAGTCATGTCTCTGCTTTTGAATATGCTATTTAGGTTGGTCATAACTTTCCTTCAATTAACTTTATGCTATATATTCTCACTACATTTGCCATGTCTCTTCTCTCTTCACAATTTTACAATCTTCTGTCTCAACTGGAAGCTGTATTTTTGTTCTAAAGCTGCTATTAGTCCCACCTGTTGAGTTTTTAATCTTTGTTATTGTGTATTCCATTTCTAGTTGTTCTTTTTGCAAATCTACAATGTCCTATTTATATTTTTCAATCCCTTGATGACATTTCAAAGGTTTAACTTTTCTGCCTAATAGAAAGAATGTCCATCTACCACATGGAATATCATTGGCCTTGTATCTGTTGTCAATTATTTCTACTAGTTCTCAGTCACCGTGATTTTCATTGTCCTATAACTGGAATATCTTACATGTGAAATAGTCACTTTAGAAATTTTTGTGACATAATTCGAGAACTAGAAGAGGATTACATTATCTCAGAGAGATTTTTTTTTTTTGCTTCTATAGCCCTGTAAAGGAACTAACAATCTAAAATAACTCTAAACCAATTTCACAAGCTGAAATTTTCTCTCCCACAAAAATGACTTGAAGCTAGGATTCCATATCTGAAAAACCTAGTTTAATTTTGATTCATGTTTACTTCTAGGGAACAGCTGTGCAGTGTAGGGAACACATGTAATTAAGTAAAAGCAGAGAATTGCTTATCAGATTCCCAACATTTTAGTGAACCTGAATTTTAACTTTCCTTTTTGTCTCAGGGCTTTCAAAATTGCTTCACAACATCTTAGCCCAGAACAAAAGCAACTTTGAATGCTAGCTTCACCTCTTGAGTTTTGTCTTGTCCTGGGTCTTGCTATATACATATAAAATTTTAATTTTGTGTTTTGTTGCGAGTTAAGTTTTATGCAGGGCAATATGAGGTCTGCAGCCCAGGAGACAGCACTTCAGATACTCTGAGAAACTGTTCAAAGAGGTATAGGGCAAGAACAGTATATACGTAATTTTAGTAAACAGGAAATACATGCAATCAAACATGTTTATTTTTCAGAAAGTTCTGGCTGTTCTTGTGAAGTCACAAGAAACAGTCATCACCATGAAGGATTTTAGTGCTTTCCTAGATATGAGGAGATATAAGAATTGGGTTCATAAAAAGCGCTCCTGAGAATATCTAACTATCTGAAGACCTGTCCTGCAGTTTTCTGGGTGCACAGACTCCACCTTGAACACCTTCAGGGAAGTGTTGGAGGTCAGCAGCTGCAGCACCACACAATTCAATCTTGTAGAGGTAGATGGCAAGCACCCATGGCAAGTGCCAATTTGTGGTTGACAGTATCTATGTTTATATGCATGATTTTTATATTTAAATGTATATATTATAAATATATATTTATATTCAATGTATAGTAACAGCATTTGTCACTTTTACAGGAGGATTATTGTTCTAAATTACTTGTGTATTCATTACTGACTGCCTTGCATTTTATACTTAAGTTCACTTTTTAATAATTCTCAGAGGCTGGCATAAGCCTTTTCAAATAGCAACAATAAGCAGTGCTTTAAAAGTTTTTCTTTTTTTTTTATTCAGGAAAACAACTCAATATTTTACTGTAAGTATCTTGCCTATACAAATGCTTTATGGTTATAACCACTGTCATCATTAAATGGACCTTACAGTTCAGTTCAGTTGCTCAGTCGTGTCTGACTATTTGAGACCCCATGAACCACAGCACGCCAGGCCTCCCTGTCCATCACCAACTCCTGGAGTCCACCCAAACCCATGTCCATTGTGTCAGTGATGCCATCCAACCATCTCATCTTCTGTCGTCCCCTTCTCCTCCTGCCCTCAATCTTTCCCAGCATCGGGGTCTTTTCCAATGAGTCAGCTTTTCACATCAGGTGGCCAAAGTATTGGAGTTTCAGCTTCAACATCAGGCCCTCCAATGAACACGCAAGACTGATCGCCTTTAGAATGGACTGGTTGGATCTCCTTGCTGTTCAAGGGACTCTCAAGAGTCTTCACCAACACCACAGTTCAAAAACAGAAATTCTTCAGCATTCAGCTTTCTTTATCTTCCAACTCTCACATCCATACATGACTACTAGAAAAACCATAGCCTTGACTAGACAGACCTTTGTTGGCAAAGTGATGTCTCTGCTTTTAAATATGCTATCTAGTTTGGTCATAACTTTCCTTCCAAGGAGCAAGTGTCTTTTAATTTCATGGCTGCAATCACCATCTGCAGTGATTTTGCAGCCCCAAAAAATAAAGTCTGACACTGTTTCCACTGTTTCCCCATCTATTTCCCATGAAGTGATGGGACCAGATGCCATGATCTTCGTTTTCTGAATGTTGAGCTTTAAGCCAAATTTTTCACTCTCCTCTTTCACTTTCATCAAGAGGCTCTTTAGTTCTTCTTCACTTTCTGCCATAAGGGTGGTGTCATCTGCATACCTGAGGTTATTGATATTTCTCCTGGAAATCTTGATTCCAGCTTGTGCTTCTTCAAGACCAGCATTTCTCATGATGTACTCTGCATATAAGTTAAAGAAGCAGGGTGACAATATACAGCCTTGACATACTCCTTTTCCTATTTGGAACCAGTCTGTTGTTCCATGTCCAGTTCTAACTGTTGCTTCCTGACCTGCATACGGGTTTCTCAAGAGGCAGGTCAGGTGGTCTGGTATTCCCATCTCTTGAAGAATTTTCCACAGTTTATTGTGATCCACACAGTCAAAGTCTTTGGCATAGTCAATAAAGCAGAAATAGATGTTTTTTTGGAACTCTCTTGCTTTTTTGATGATCCAGTGGATGTTGGCAATTTGATCTCTGGTTCCTCCTCCTTTTCCCAAACCAGCTTGAACATCTGGAAGTTCACGGTTCACATATTGCAGAAGCCTGGCCTGAAGAATTTTGAGCATTAGTTTATTAGCATGTGAAATGAGTGCAATTGTGCTATTAATACCTAGACCTAAGAGTGTCACCTTAACAGAGTTTTTTAGGGTATTAAAATAATGCATAGATTGTTCAATGCATAAGTGACTAAATACATTATCTCCAGCATGATAACATGACTTAACTGACTGAAGGGACATTGAGCCTTTGGATGTTGACTTTTTCCAATGGAAAAAAATAAAAAGATGATAATAAAGTATTTTTAAAATAGAACACAGTTTTAAAAAAGGTAATTCAAACTGAAGAGTCGTTGAAAGCTGTTCTTTGTACTTTGCCATTCTTGCAGGCATCTGGTATATAAAGACAGTCATGGGTAAACAAATTGTAAGTTTAAAGAATGTAGGGTTTTATAGTATTCTTAAGATCATAAGGTCAATTCTGAACTAATTATCATAGAATTGAAATAGTAACATTACATGCTCATAAAATCAAAATGCTCGCTGCTAATTTATCAAGAAATATGAGTTATATGCTTTTTAACACTAATAAATGTGTTCCTTGTGATGAGCAGAGGAAAATACGCATTGCTATTAGGATTCATAACACTAAACATGCACTGAAAGGACCTTGTTCAAGGGTTATTTTAAGGTAGTACATGATGTGTTAATGCAAAGTGATAAACTTTACTTAATTTATATAAGTATATATAAATTTATATATAAAGTTTATAAATTTACATATATATATATTTTATAAATTTGTAATTATACAACTCAATGTTCTGGTCATGTTTTTAACCTTCATGTGAACACTATTTAAATCTACTTTATATTTTCCCTTGAAGCTTAAGGCATTTTTATGAGGAAGTAATGATATCAAAAGTACAAATCATTTTATAATCAACAATCTATAATAACTCTTAACATTTTATTTATTTTTTATTTTTTTTAATTTTATTTTATTTTTAAACTTTACATAATTGTATTAGTTTTGCCAAATTTTTTTTTTTAAATCAGTGAATCTATGAATCCATTCTTCCCAGCAGTACCCTATTTCATTCCCAAAACCTTCCTCTGAAGTTGCTTGAGCTTGCTACATATTGTATCATTTCACCAATTATGCTTTTAAATTATATTTTAACATATAACATGAATCTACAAGCAATATATGTTATAGATTCCTATGCTTTTAAAATAAGTTGGCATAGTTATATTTAAACTTTATTGTTTTCACTTATATCAGTTGTTTTTGAGATTTAATTATGTTAATGTATACTCTATTTGCTCCCTTATTTTATTTTTCTAGAATAAATATTTTAGCATTTCTAGTGTTTAAAAGTTCAAATAACTTGGTAATACTTTTTTTTATTGTAATTCTTCTTAAGTACATGTGTAAATGAGTATAGACCTAGAGGTAGACTTGCCTGATGTATGATATGAAACTTATCAGTTTTACTAGAAACTGTCAAATGGTACTTCAGATTATTGTGCAGGTTTATTCCACTGCTATCTAAGCGAGCTAACACAATGCATTGCCTTTCTTGAAGTTTCTACTTTCCTCAGAGTAAGAGATCATATGCCTCTAAATAGTCTTGTTTCTAGAAAACAATATAGCTGTACCAACACTATCAGTGAAAACAACCAGGCCATGATGGACAGAAATAATGACATTTTCAATGTATATAATCTGGCAAAATAGAAATCCTGACTCCAAAAAATAGAATAAAGCAAGAAAACAGGTATTTAATCAGAGCACTGAAACCATTTTTCATCTTTACCATACTTGCCTAATTGTGTTATGTGTTACATTTAGATGGGTATTGAAACTGGGAGAATTACAGTTAATAATAAAACCACTTTGGGAAATATACCTAAATCTGAATTGCAGGTAGCCTGTAGAGTGAAGGAGATTCTAGGGTGGGAAGAGCCAGAAGCAGAGTGAAAATCAGGTAACTCATTTCCATGGGTGGATAGGAAGTACTTTCCATTTCCTAGGGTAAGATAGAGGAGAGGTAGTAGATGGTAATAGGACCTTAGGCCGAGATGGAAATGACTCACTGCTTTAGAATGAGATAGCCACACACTTTGAGCAGAGACAACAGCATTGATACTGGTGAGAAGTAACCCTATTTTCTGAATCTTTCAGTAACAAGGGGTGCACATACACACAAACACACATATCAACTCACAAATAATAAAACAAGCAGTGATAATTAGAAAAGAAGGAACTTGTGTGTACAACTGTCTTGCAAGTCTTTTCCAGAAGTAGCAAACAAACAAAAAATATTCATAAAGTCAGATATCTTTATAGTGGTAGTTTAAGGGGATATGTATGCTGCCTTAAGGAAATCAGGATATAAGAGGCTAAGGGCGGCATCACGTGACTTTACTAATGAAGGTACAGTACCAGATAGGAGAAAAATGATGATAGTATGTAGTGAATGTTTCTGACCTGCCAATTGATAAGGCTTTATATATTTTTTCTCAATCCTGTAAAAAGCTGTAATGTAGGTATAAATATCATTCTCATTTTAAAGATAGGAAAATTGAGGTAAAAGTTAAATTGTTTGTTCAAGGCCACACAGTCACATCAGTTGAAGATGAAATTTGGCACTATGTTTTATGACTGTAGAGGTTGAACTTTTAAGCATAATACAATGTAAGCCATTATTAAATAAGGATCTATTTTCTCACTTTTTTCAGGACGTTGGAGCCAGGGAGAAATGGGGTATAATGACACAATGGGTATGCACTGTAGGACACCTAAAACATTTTATTAGTTTACCAAGGAATATGAGTCTACTGTCTACATATATTGGAGAAGGAAATGGCAACCCACTCCAGTGTTCTTGCCTGGAGAATCCCAGGGACGGGGGAGCCTGGTGGGCTGCTGTCTATGGGGTCACAGAGAGTCAGACATGACTGACGTGACTTAGCAGCAGCAGCAGCAGTCTACATATATGTGGACAAAAGTTTTTACAATATTCAGTATTTGTTGAATAAATGTTATCAAAGTATATAATTATTCTCATAATTTTATCAACATAGATGATATTGACACAATTCATTTTTTTATTTGATAAGTGCATGAAATTCTGTGTATTTTCTGGATTCTCACTCTGAGTCCTAATAATTCCTTTATGCCTGTAGTATAGTTCTCCAGACAGCTATTGTAACAAAGTTTATATATGGGGTGTTTTGGAATGGAGCATACTTTTTTATAGATGTTTAAATTGCTCTGATCTTTTAAATGAATTTCTACCCTTTTAAAAAGAACCAGAGAAATCTTATCAAAAGGATTCTCAAAATCTTATGTGAAGCAATTAATTTTGCATCATTTTATTCCACAATATATTATTAGCAGTCATTTCCCACAAAAACTCTGTCAGTATGAATGAAAGAGAATTTTGCTATAAGCATACATTCTCTCTATCCAATAGAATTTCTGCCTCAGCAGAATAGAGATGAATTTACTAGTAAATGTTTTTGAATAAGGAGTGGTCTCTCCATAAAAATGTCAATGTGTTGAATTTCTATGACATTGTTGATGACTATTTTTCAAGTGCTAGAATGTTCATTTTAACCTTTAATCTTTAAGAAAATTCAATAAGACAATAACCACATATCTTGTTATTTCACTAGAGAATCCCTTAAAAGAGCATCTCTCTGTGCAAGATCAATTGTAAGTTGTTACATAAACTTTTTGAAATTCTAACTTTGTGGCATAAAGAAAACATTTAACTTTATTTTCACTACCTTACCTCCATGGGAATCTCCTCTTTTCTAGAAGACTGGGCTTTCGTTCAAAACATTTTAAATCTAAGAAGAGTTGCTAATCAATTTTCAACACTTTTCTGAAAAGAGAAGGGTCACAAAAAATCCATACATAAATTATTCTCACTTGTGAACAGTTCCTGCTATGGCTAGCATGTTCCACAGTCATTGATGCTACTTAGTCAAAATGAATTGATCCTAGAAAGTTTTAAAAGAAGGTATCAGATGCTTTCCCAGAGTACCTGAGATTCCTAGTCTGGTATTCTTCCAATTCTGCCCGTGAGAACAAGAACAGAAGGAAGGAGTGGTAAAAGAATGATTTAGAAAAATAAGAAATTCAGACAGGAAATAGTAATGTAACTTGAAATTTCCTGGAAAGTCTAGGAGGGAAAAAACATCTTGAAAGATGCATTATGTTCCTAGGGATTTCTCATTCCTCTTTTTAGAAGTCTACAGTCCTGTGCTTAAAAAAAAAAAAAAAAATCTATTGAAGACATTTTGAAAATGTCAATTACAGTTTTGTATCATCTTTTCTTTCCAGAGACAGAGTAGATAAATTATTTATTCATGATGATCTACATTTCACTTTCTCTAATCTGAAGGGCATATTCACTGGTGGTTGAGAAAATAATTTTTAGAACTTGAAAGGAGTGTTTATTCTTAAATGTAGTATACACTTCTGCATCCATCTGCAATCTTGAAACAAAATGGTAATTTCTTGCAACAGACAAATCTTAACATCTAACAGAAAGATATGAGCAGATAAAGGACTTCAATTATTGAAGTTTCAAGATGAATAAGAACTGTGACTGCTCTTGAGTGGCCTAGAGGTAGATGATAGTATTTCAATCACAAGGATATCAATGAAAAAGAGAAGGAAAGACAGAAGCCATTAAAAGACAGCTTGAGGTAGTATATATTGCTTACCATGGAAATGAAAGATAAAAAATATAACAGAGAACTCCAGGCCAGTGAACTTGTCACAAAAACAAGTAGAAAAGACATACTAACTTTCTAGCAGTTATAATGGGAGAAAAAGAGAACAGACATTTTGCAAAAGTGAATAAGAGCTGTTATATATTTGCCAGATCTTACAGGGAAAAGAGATCAAGGTCATAGTATTGCAACTTTAAGGCTGGCTTAGTAATGTTCATGAATCAAACATTTCCTATAACTAGAAGGCATAGAGTTTTATAACTTTCAAATGCATTTTAAAATATAGCTTTTATAACTGCCCCTCCCCCCCAGAAAAGTTCTCAGGCATCAGATTTATGGCTTAAAATGAGGACTGTATGCCTTTATGTTTCCTCTCTTGCAAACTATCTCACTGAAGTATTGTTAATTATGTACAAAGGGGAATAAATATATTACACTGAACTGATAACAGAAAGGGAGCTGGGTAATTTGGGACCAACAGCAGATATATTTCTTAAGAAGAGAGTAGGGGAGATAGAAAAGGAAAGGGGATAAGTCAGAATGGAGAACACTGCAGCTAAAATATACACTGAATAAGTCAACCCCAAAAGTAGTTATATTCGTATTGGCAAATCCCTAAGAATAATTAGGGCCTGAACCATAGCCTGCAGGAGGAAGCTGTGATTTATTAATAACTTTAAGGAACTTGTGAATCTTGTATGGAAGAAAGAGCCAAATAGTCTCCCATTCCTGTGCTCACAGACAGTACAATATTACATAGGAAATCATACTCAAAAATAATATCTGTTCTCTGAGAAACTGAATCATCTTTAAATGGAATGCAAAAGATGGCTTAGAATGTTTAATGCATATTTTTCAGGGATAGAATCAAAATAATGGCTGGCACATAAATTTGAAATGAATTTCTAGAGTACAAAGAAAAGAAAAAAAATGATGAAGAGATGGGGATATCAGAAAAGTTAAAAGACACAGGGAATCAGTCCAGCATAAACTATATCCAGATAACAGATACTCTGTAAAAATAAAATAGAAAAAAAAATGACATAATGGAGAGACAAAAGGAGAAACTAAACAAAAATAATATTAAAAACTTTTAATAAATGCATAATCTATAGAGATATGTGCATACTGAGTGTGAAACAGAATGTCCACATCTAGAAATATTCTTGTGGAATCTCATTACATCATAAGTATAGATACAATTCTTAAAATTGTGAGAAAGAAAGATTCATTTACATGAAAAGAAATATAAATTGAACTGGTTTCACATTTTATCAGTGGCTCTGGATGCTCCAGAGTATGTAGAGCGGCCGTCTACAACCCATTAGGTTGTATGTCCTTAAACAAGTTATTTAATCTCTTCCCAGTTTAAGACAGAGGAATCCATTTGACCTTGAGCTTTGGAATGGCAAATTTGGGAAAGGGAAAGAGGCAAAATGGCAAAAGGGAAAGAGGTTTCTGAAAGGAAACAAGACCAATCATATTAGAATGATTAAAAAAAAAGTAAATAACTATGTCAACTATCAGCAAAATACCATGGAAAAGAAGCAGAATGCTCTCTTTATTGAGATACTTCTTTTTTTTTTTTTTTTGCATATTCTTTTTTTTTTTTTAACTTTACAATATTGTATTGGTTTTGCCATATATCAAAATGAATCCTCCACAGGTATACATGTGTTCCCCATCCCGAACCCTCCTCCCTCCTCCCTCCCCATATCATAGATACTTCTTAAAAAGTGGAAGTAAGTGCCAATTATGGTTCTGTATTGTATCGGAGGCATAGTAACACATCGTTGGAAAGAATTAGGTGAGAGCCAAGGTATGTGAGTGAGGGATCAGAGAACAAAATTTGGGTTTTGTGTGAATCTATGAATTTAGGCTAGCCTGTTTGAAAATTTCCCAAATACAGAAAATCTGCATCATAATTGCAATCAAGCCCAGAGAGTGAATAATTTACCTATATGCCTAATTTGTTTCATTTTGATTTAAATCTTTCTGGACAAAATCATTGTCTGAAATAAAGTAAAACAAAAAGCCACTTTCCAGGTGCCATGGGTTAATCACTATGGAAAGTGATATAGTCTGTTAAAATGATTTCCCTCCTTCTGTAAGAGCCCAGGAATATTACAGGACCAAAAGTAGGACTTAAACAAGTAGTCAGTAATTAAATTAACATGATAACATAAACTTTTAAAAAAATATATGGTATTTTCAGAATCATTTTAAGTACCAATAGATTACTTGATTTATAAAACCTAAAGATTACATACTTGACATTATAAATGTCACAATATAGCAAGTAAAGGATAAAAAGACCCAGAGATAAGATAGTATTTAGTAAAGGAGCATAAATTTCCTAGTCTTACATAGAGAAAAGAGTTGTGGCGTCTATTTGATCCTAAAGGAATAGAAATTTAAATATGTCTATAGAAAGGAAAATAGCAAATAGAATAACTAAAAATGAACATCTAATTAAGAAAATTATGAGAATAATAGAGAAGCATAATTTTGGATGCGAGGTAAGAGAGTTAAGCATCCTTTCTCTAGATGTGGAACTAAATTTAATAATTAAGAGTAAAAAGGTGATATTAATTAAAATATTAAATAAAATATAATCTAGTTTGTAGACTGTTATAACTTCATAACAAAAAAATGGGTAAAAGTCTTATTTTTATATAGCTGAAATTAAGCAATTAACCATTTATCATATACATCTCTGTTGATATTCAATAAGCAGTAAAATATATATCCTTCATGAATTATTGTATATTTACGTCCTAAAATTTGTCTGCATTATTTAGCAAAATATTAATTTTGTTACTTTAATCAAGATTTAAATATATAACTAAAGTTCCACTGTGAGTAATGTCAAATAAACGACCTTTTTTGAGTCTTTGTAGTTTTGATGTAATATTTGTAAATACTTATTTTAATTAGGAGAAGTTCCATTCTACTGAGGTAGCAACATCTGTCATCAGTTACATTTTAAAGTGATACTTCAAAGCTAAAATGAAATGTACCATTATCTTGAAACATTGCAACAGAATCTGTCCTACATGCTGTTGGTGTCTAACTAGATCCTCTTTTCTGCTCTTTGTACCTATTTAATCACAGCTCATACATGCCCTCTTCTCTGGTGAATTGTCTTTGACCAAATGATAGCTAAGTTGCCTGGGTGGATACATTCTTTCCCCCACCTCCATCTTAGGCAAACTAGAGTTGTCCTCAAAGCCAGTCACTTGTCACAAGGTGGGCTAAATCTGTGATGCTATCTGTGCTATGAGACCACTTTCTTGTTAACTTTTTACCTCTTGCCTTATCCAGTTTCCCTCATTCCCCTCCTCTGCCAAAATAGACATCAATGTATCATTTAACAAGAATCCACACTTGATCCGGCTTCTAGGAGATGCAACTTAAGACAAGGCCCAAATACAGTAAATTATCATGGATAAATTTGATATTTTAATTTTATGTTAAACAACATTTTCATACCATATATCATAATTTCCCCTGTTTCTTAAAGTGCTGTCTAGATCCATCAAGGAAGGTAAAGAATAATAATTTTTCCATTTCACACCTGTCACATCTGGACCGAAGGGATACAAATGCAAGAGGGCTATAAACTCTATAAGATTGTAGTTCATGTTTATTAGCTATGGTTGATAATAGTGTTCTAAATAGTGAGTACCTCTGAAACAGCTAAAGGGGACATGAGAGACATAAAAAAGAATGGCCTGTTACAACTGAGTACATTAAACACAGTGCCACTTAAGATATTTTCCCTAATAAATAGGTGATAATTTCAGAATTCTGATATAATAACTGAGATAATAAGGAATATGCAGAAAAATGCCATGCAATCTTAGAAAGCACAAAGAATACTGTGATGCTTTACTACCTTAGTTTAAAATAAAAAAGGACTAGATTCAATTTGTGTTTTGAAAAATAAATTTTGCTGTTTTTCACATACATTTGAATTATATTGGATTTTCAGTTGATTGTGGTTAAAGAAAAGAATAGTAGATTGGAAGTTTGGAAACTTAGTATCTTGTCCCAACTTCCTAATGAACTTGAATGATTTTAGGCAAATCAACTCAATGTGTGTAAAAACAACTAAGAAGTACCCACTCCCCTATCTCCTCCAGCCCTGTCTTCCTACTTCCTTGTGTGTGAATGGGTGGGTGATTGTATTATTTGGAAATGTATCAGAGCTACCAGAAGTTCCCAAATAGAAATAGTGATAAAGAACCTGTCTGCCAATGCAGGACACATAAGAGACGCAGGTTTAATCCCTGGATCAGGAAGATTCCCTGGAGGAGGGCATGGCAACTCATTCTAGTATTCTTGCCAGGAAATCCTATGGACAGAGAAGCCTGGCGGCTACAGTCTGTACAGTCACAAAGAATCCGACACAACTGAAGCAATTTAGCATGTCCACACCCATCAGATTGGCTACAAAATTTGTGTTATGAAAATCATGAATTGTGATTCAGAAGTTTTTTCTACATTGGGAAAAGCATATTTGTTATTTTAAAAAACAAATGAAAATGGCAGTAATTTTTGACCACATATAACCTACCACCACTGGTTCACACATTGTCCCTGCCACCATGAAGTTCTTAGACTCCAGGATCACATCAACTCTGTTTTGACAATAATAATATGTATTAAAAGATCTGTCAACTCTCAAGAAATATGCTATCATAAATTCTCTCTTAAATCTATTATATGAAACTACTTTTCACTTATTCTCAGTTTTTTGTTTTTTTTTTTTTTCTAAACAGGTTAGAAACATATTCTTCTTCCATGTAGTATCTTTAATCTACCTCTTATGGACTCTATTGGTTATGGTTTCCTTCAAAATAGTTAATTAAAGCAAGAAAAATGTTCTTTACAAAAAGGTTTGAGTATGATACAGTAAATTAAATATTGAAATATTTAATTTATTTCAACTCTTTGAGAGTGTTTAAGATAATCAAGTATGTCTTAGAGGTAAGATCTGAATAAATAAATCTTAGAATAGATTTGATTCAAGAAAGAGTAGACATATACTTTTGCAAGTCTTTCATTAGGCCTAAAATTCAGTACATTTCTGCAAGAGATTCTCTGCTCCAAGTATGTTTCAATGAGATTAGTACATAAGTGGGAAAAAAAAATGGCTTGAATGACAAATGTTAAAAAAAAGAAAAAAAAAAGGAATTTTTGCTCATTGGAACCATTCAAGTTGACAGGAAGTTATTCTCATTTGTATTGGTTTGATGACAATAAAAGTTATATTTATTAGTCTTAAGTCCAACCACTGCTGTTTTAAATTATTCTCTAACACTGAGATTATTGGCTTAAGAAGTGCATTATTTTTGTCAAGAAACTTTCAAGTAAATCAGTACAATACACATTTTTCTGCAAAAAGAAGGCTTTCTAAGGGCCTTAACTCCTATAAAAGAGTAACTTACATACTAAGGGAATACTTTCATTATTGCATCTAAAAGAATATTGTTTATCATGAATTTAAATATCCTAGGATATAGATTGAGTAAGTCATTCATGACTATTTTTGTAAATTCTAGAATTTAGCTCATGTGCTCTTGTAAATTTTGTATTATAAGTTTTAAAACAGCTCAATATTGGAGTCCACATTGTTTTAGAATGTGTTTTGTGTTTTTCCACATGACATATGGTCATGCCAACCACATTTAGCATCCTTGATTTCAACCATTTAGGGTGGGAAGCATTTATTGTGGGAAGCACTCCCCACTTCAAAGTCCCCGAAAATTAATATTGATTATGACATAATCAGTTGGACTGTTGTCATTTGCCCACTATCACAGGGTGGAAACCCATCCAGGTGCTTTTGCAAGACACAGTAAACATTGGATTTTGTAAGGAAACTACTTGGGCACTTTCAGTTGGTTAAGTATTTTACACTTAATATTCATTTAAGCCTTAACCATAAATCCTAAATGCATGATCCTCTGTAACTTGGATGGGAGGAGAGAGTATCTCAGAGAAGGTACGCATTCATTATCTTACCAAAGTTTATATATCTAAAATTTTGCATAAAATGCATATAAAGTACAATTTTTACTTCTGCCCCATTATACCACACTGTATCATGTTCCTTGGATTAATAATAAAAGTGTAAAATTAGAACTACTTCACCTAATATACCACAAGATTTTAGTGGAGCAAGTGTATTTTAATCCCCCAGTAAGTATTGTTTGCTGCCTTCCTTAGTGTATACAAGCAGAGAAAACTTCTGGAATATTTTAGTAACAATAATCATTGCACTCAGTTGGTTCTAGCAGTCCAGAACCCACCTGCCAAAGCAGGAGACATAAGAGACGAGGGTTCAATCCCTGGGTCAGGAAGATCCCCTGGAGAAGAAAGTGGCAACCCACTACAGTGGTCTTATGTGGAGCATTCCATGGTCAGAGAAACCTGGAAGGCCACAGTCTTTCCTTAGTGTTGCAAAGAGTTGAACATGAGTGAAGCCACTGTGCACATATGCAAGTAACTTAAAGTTCAAATTGTCTCTCTCTAATGGAATGGAATCTTTCCACATATTGTCTAAATATAATATGTCAGATTATAGATAAATTATAGTTATTTGCATATGACTACAGAACATGTCCAGATAGATAGCTCATGAGCAACTTAAATCCTAGATAGTCATGAACACATACCACAGTCTCTTTCCTTTCAGTCATTAAATGCATACCTGGCACATAACCAAATGGCTCCAAACCAGTGCCCATTCAGCACGATCAGGGGTCATATCATAGTAGTTGTGAAATATTTTGAATATAACCTTTAAGATTTCTATTAAGGAAAACACCACAAAATTTAAAACACACACTTAAAAATTTTGAAGTTTTCTTTTATCCATTCAAGTGAGTTGCCAATTATTCAAATATTCCATGTCAGTAAATCAGGATTCTGATCTTTTTCCTTCACTTTTATTGTTTTATTCCCCAGGATTCATTATTTAATAACTGATTGACAACAGACTCCTAATTAGTGTTACTATTTCTCTTTTTTTTCTCTTTAATCTTTCTTATATACTTCTTCAAATTAATATTGTGAAGTAAAGTCCTTCACTGAGAAATCTTTTATTATTGTTCATGATTATTCAAAATATGTCATCCAATATTTTTATCTTAACCACCTGTGTTTTTTATAATGTAAGCCCTAAATGTATTTCAATTATTATTCTTCATTATTACAATTCCGTATCTCTTCATCAATTGGGATATAATTGATATGCTCCAAAATGGAACTTATTTAACGTGTATAAGTTGAAAGTTTGAACATATGTGTCCATCCATGAATCAACGAACTAAAATGGACTGGAATGGGTGAATTTAACTCAGATGACCATTATATCTATTACTGTGGGCAGGAATCCCTTAAAAGAAATGGAGTAGCCATCACGGTCGACAAAGAGTCCAAAATGCAGTACTTGGATGCTATCTCAAAAACGACAGAATGATCTCTATTCGTTTCCAAGGCAAACCATTCAATATCATGGTAATCCAAGCCTATGCCCCAACCAGTAATGCTGAAGAAGCTGAAATTGAATGGTTCTATGAAGACCTACAAGACCTTTTAGAATAACACCCAAAAAAGATGTCCTTTTCATTATAGGGGACTGGAATGCAAAAATAGGAAGTCAAGATACACCTGGAGTAACAGGCAAATTTGGCCTTAGAATATGGAAAGAAGCAGGGCAAAGGCTAATAGAGTTTTGCCAAGAAAACGCACCAGTCATAGCAAACACCCTCTTCCAACAACACAAGAGAAGACTCTACACATGGACATCACCAGATGGTCAACACCAAAATCAGATTGATTATATTCTTTGCAGCCAAAGATGGAGAAGCTATATACAGTCAACAAAAACAAGACCAGGAGCTGACTGTGGCTCAGATCATGAACTCCTTATTGCCAAATTCAGACTTAAATTGAAGAAAGTAGGGAAAACCACTAGACCATTCAGGTATGACCTAAATCAAATCCCAATGATTATACAGTGGAAGTGAGAAATAGATTTAAGGGACTAGATTTGATAGATAGAGTGCCTGATGAACTATGGACAGAGGTTTGTGACATTGTACAGGAGACAAGGATCAAGACCATCCCCATGGAAAAGTAATGCAAAAAAGCAAAATGGCTGTCTGGGGAGGCCTTACAAATAGCTGTGAAAAGAAGAGGAGTGAAAACCAAAGGAGAAAAAGACAGATATAAGCATCTGAATGCAGAGTTCCAAAGAACAGCAAAGAGAGATAAAAAAGCCTTCCTCAGCGATCAATGCAAAGAAATAGAGGAAAACAACAGAATGGGAAAGACTAGAGATCTCTTTTAAAAAATTAGAGATACCAGGGGAACATTTCATGCAAAGATGGGCTCGATAAAAGACAGAACTGATATGGACATAATAGAAGCAGAAGATATTAAAAAGAGGTGGCAAGGATATCCAGAAGAACAATACAAAAAAGATCTTCATGATCCAGATAATCATGATTGTGTGAACACTCACCTAGAGCCAGATATCCTGGAATGTGAAGTCAAGTGGCCCATAAAAAGCATCACTATGAACAAAGCTAGTGGAGGTGATGGAATTCCAGTTGAGCTATTTAAAATCCTGAAAGATGATGCTGTGCAAGTACTGCACTTAATATGCCAGCAAATTTGGAAAATTCAGCAGTGGCCACAGGACTGGAAAAGGTCAGTTTTCATTCCAATCCCAAAGAAAGGCAATGCCAAAGAATGCTCAAACTACCGAACAGTTGCACTCATCTCACACGCTAGTAAAGTAATGCTCAAAATTCTCCAAACCAGGCTTCAGCAATACATGAACCGTGAACTTCCAGATGTTCAAGCTGGTTTTAGAAAAGGCAGAGGAACCAGAGATAAAATTGCCAACATCCAATGGATCATCAAAAAAGCAAGAGAGTTCCAGAAAAACATCTATTTCTGCTTTATTGACTATGCCAAAGCCTTTGACTGTGTGAATCACAATAAACTATGGAAAATTCTGAAACAGATGGGAATACCAGATCACCTGACCTTCCTCTTGAGAAACCTGTATGCAGGTCAGCAAGCAACAGTTAAAACTGGACATGGAACAACAGATTGGTTCTAAATAGGAAAAGGAGTACATCAAGGCTATATATTGTCACCCTGCTTATTGAACTTATATGTAGAGTACATTATGAGAAATACTGGGCTGGAAGAAGCACAAGCTGGAATCAAGATTGCCAGGAGAAATATCAATAACCTCAGATATGCAAATGACACCACCCTTATGGCAGAAAATGAAGAGGAACGAAAAAGCTTCTTGATGAAAGTGAAAGAGGAGAGTGAAGAAGTTGGCTTAATGCTCAACATTCTGAAAACTAAGATCATGGCATCTAGTCCCATCACTTCATGGGAAATAGATGGGGAAACGGTGGAAACAGTGTCAGACTTTATTTTCTGGGGCTCCAAAATAACTGCAGATGGTGACTTCAGCCATGAAATTAAAAGATGCTTGCTCTTCAGAAAGAAAGTTATGACCAACCTAGATAGCATATTAAAAGCAGAGACATTACTTTGCCAACAAAGTTCTGTCTAGTCAAGGCTATGGTTTTTCCTATGGTCATGTATGGATGTGAGAGTTGGAATGTGAAGAAAGCTGACCGCCTAAGAATTGCTGCTTTTAACTCTGGTGTCGGAAAAGAGTCTTGAGAATCCCTTGGACTACAAGGAGATCCAACCAGTCCACTGTGTTGTTTTTTTTTTTTTTAATTTTATTTTATTTTTTAAACATTACAATGTTGTATTTGTTTTGCCAAATGTCGAAATGAATCCACCACAGGTATACATGTGTTCCCCATCCTGAACCCTCCTCCCTCCTCCCTCCCCATACCATCCCTTTGGGTCGTCCCAGTGCACTAGCCCCAAGCATCCAGTATCGTGCATCGAACCTGGACTGGCGACTCATTTCATATATGATATTATACGTATTTCAATGCCATTCTCCCAAGTCATCCCACCCTCTCCCTCTCCCACAGAGTCCAAAAGACTGTTCTATACATCAGTGTCTCTTTTGCTGTCTCGTATACAGGGTTATTGTTACCATCTTTCTAAATTCCATATATATGCGTTAGTATACTGTATTGATGTTTTTCTTTCTGGCTTACTTCACTCTGTATAATAGGCTCCAGTTTCATCCACCTCATTAGAACTGATTCATTCTAAAGGAGATCAGTCCTGGGTGTTCATTGGAAGGACTGATGCTAAACCTGAAATCTCAGTACTTTGGCCACCTCATGCGTAGAGTTGACTCATTGGAAAAGACTGATGCTGGGAGGGATTGGGGTGGAGGAGAAGGGGACGACAGAGGATGAGATGGCTGGATGGCATCACCAACTCGATGGACATGAGTTTGAGTGAACTCCGGAAGTTGGTGATGGACAGGGAGGCCTGGCATGCTGTGATTCATGGGGTTGCAAAGAGTCAGACACTACTGAGCAACTGAACTGAACTGAATGGTACATCCATGAAACTATCATTATAATCAAATCTCCAAAATTTTCCCTCTGTCCATTTTGTTGTATTGAGAACACAGCATGAGACTTATCCTCTTAAATTTTTTAAGTGCACAATACAATATTGTTGACTTTAGGCATTAAACTGTGCTGCAGATATCTAGAACTAATTCTTATTGCACAACTGAAACTTTATAACAATTGAAAAACAACTCCCTATTTTCCCTCTCTGCTTGCACTGGCAACTGCCATTCTACTTTCCGTTCTATGAGAATTCATTTCACTTAGCATAATGTCCTCCAGGCTCATCCATGCTGTCACATAGAACAATATTCTCTTGTTTTTAAAGGCTAAATAATATTCCATAGTATGTGTATGTATATATACCATTCTCTTTACTCACTCATCCATCAAGGGACATTTGAGTTATTTTCATAACTTGAGTAGTGTGAGCAGTGTTGCAATTAACATGAGAGTGCAAATATTCAAGATTCTGACCTCAATCTTTCAGATAAATATTTAGAGGGGGAATTGCTGGATAATGTGTAATTATGTCTAAATTTTTTTGAAACCTCCATGTTGCTTTCCATAGAAGCTGTGTAATTTTACATTCCTACTAACATTTAAAAGAGTTACAGTTTTTCCACATCATTACTAGCACTTGTTATCTTTCTTTCTTTTTTTTCCATAATAGCATATTGTAACTAAGTGTGAGATAACATCTCACTTTTGTTTTAATATGCATTTCCATAATAATTAGTGATGTTGGACATTTTTCATGTACCTGTTGCCAATCCATATTTATTCTTTGAGGAGATGCCTATTCAAGTTCTTGGCTCAGGTAAAACTTGGTAACTTGTTTTGTCTTGCTTTTGGCATTGCATTTTAGGAATTCATCTTAAATATTTTGGAAATTGACCCTATATCAGATATATGACTTCCAAATCTTATTTCTCATAGGTTGTTTTTCTGTTTTGCTGATTGTCTTCTCCACTGTACAGAAACTTTTTGGTTTAATGTAGTCCTTCTTGTCAATTTTTGGTTTTGTTACTAGTGCTTTGGTGTCATATCTAAAAAATCATTGCCAAGACCAACATCAAAAAGCATTTCTCTTTCATTTTAGTCTAGGAGTTTTACAATTCAAGGCATGTATTTATATCTTTAATACATTTTGAGCTTGTTTTTTTTTTAATATGGGATATAATAAGGTTCATTCTTTTGCCTGTGCATAACTAGTCTTCCCAGCACCATTTATTGAAGAGCCTGTCTTTTCTCCATTGTGTATTCTTGGTATACCATGGAAGATCAGTTGACCATATATCTGCTGGTTGAATTCTGGGTTAAAATACATGATTATTCAGAAGATGAGTGCCACTCTTAACTTATGCATATGAATGCATTTTTCTGTAGCAAAATTTCAGAACTCAGTTGCTGAGTAAGTCAACAAGTAGCTCTGAGTACAAAGCTTACTTTTAGGGATGTTAAAATAATATTTAGTGTTATCAGTTCAGTTCAGTTCACATTCAATTATATACATAAGTTACATGAAGACTGGCAGAATATTATCCAGTAATGATGAGACCTAATGCATAGAATACTATAATTTATTATGAGTAAATTAATATACCAGTTAATTTATCATCAGAGAATTCACACTGGAGAAAGGCCTTTTGAGTGCAGTGAATGTGGGAAATCTTAATAGTAGATCAGGTCTATTTGGTTATCAGAGAGTTCACACAGGAGAAGGGGCCTTATGAATGCAGCTAATGAGGAGAGCACTAGCATTGGAGTTGGGGGTCGTAACAGCGTGGGACACAAGTGCAGCCATCAGGCAGCAAATGGACCATTTCTAGGGAGGGATTTGAGGCACAGAGAGGGTGTATTTTCTAATTATTACCTCCCAGCAATGGACAGATGGGCTTCCCTTGTAGCTCAGTCAGTAAAGAATCTGCCTGCAGTGCAGGAGACTGGGTTCGATCCCTGAGTTGGGAAGATCCCCTGGAGAAGGAAATGGCAACCCACTCCAGTATCCTTGCCTGGAAAATCTGATGGACAGAGGAGTCTGGTGGGCTGCATTCCATGGGGTCACAAAGAGTCGGGCACAACTGAGCAACTGACACTAACATAACCAGGCTCTTTATAAGCTTGCAATCCAGCAATGAATGTTTTCTTTACTTGTGAATTTTAATTCTAAAGAGTCTGAAAAGCGGTTCAATGTCACAATTTTTCATTACCTCATTCTTGTTGACAACAGCAAATTGCTTCAACAGGTAGTTTTCCTGAACAATAATAATATTTCTAAATTAAAGATGTTTTGACCTGTTTTTAAAAGCCACTTGATAGTTTCATATCTGTTAATAAGAAGTTCTTCTTCTACTCTTTTCTATAAATAATAAAAAATAATAGCTATTTATTTTTTAAAGACACATAGTACTGTGGCATCTTTCCAAAGAAACAGTTTTTAATTTTTTTTAACTTCACAGCCTACATCAGCCCAATATGAATAAGACCCACATTGTGAAGCGTCTTACAGGTCTGACCAGAAGGCAATCAACTTGTTTTACCTAAAAAACATACAAGTCTAATATTATTGGTGTCCTCTTTTTCTTTTTTTTTGATAGGGTGTGTGTGTATGTGTGTATGTGTGTGTGAATGCATGTGTGTAACAATGTTTCCTTCATGATCCATAGTTTTGTCTTAATTTTTCCATTGTTAGAAATTTGATACCCATTATTTCAGTTCTTTCTTGTCACACTTAGTAAAAAAACAAAAATGTGTCTTTTTATCATTATCATTTCCTTAATATTTAGTAGAGGTGAGAAAGGAAATCAAAAGGAAGCCCTTTAAGTTTGACTAAAACCACATTATATTATCTTTACAAAGGATGGTTATAGACTTATTTACAGTTTCAGTGAAATGTACATTTCAAAGATAACTAGTCAAATAATTTACATTAAATTTATTTTTTCTAAATTTTATTTTCCCTTGCTTTTTTATGCACCTTGCTTTTTTATGTCCCAAACAGCACCAATAGGGCACTCTAAATGCAGAATTAATAAATAAACAAAAATGAATTATGAAAGAAAAAATAATGTTCACAGTGTTCATTGTGATTCAATTTTTCATTTACAGCAATTTAAGAACACTAAAAAAATGTCACTACAGCTCTGTTCCCCCATCTTAGACACTCAAATACACAGATTGCACATAAATCTAGAACAGTGAGCTCAAAGTAATGCTTAGGAGCTTACCACATGAAATTCAATAAAAGACTGATATTTAAACTGTTCTCCATTTCACACACATGCCTGTATTAATGAAAAATAACGTGAAATTCTCATCACATTCAATATGACCAAAATTACAGTTGTAACGCTGTAATGAAAAGACAACCCTGTCACAGTTTATATGTATACAAAAATATAAGATTGCTTTATATTACAGAAGTCAAATCTCATTCCAGTTCTATGAAAGTATTAAAAAAATCAACCAGTCCACAATCATTTCTATGAAGCTTACCCTTTATACAGTATTCTATGAATGAAAACAAAATAAGTCACTTTTGTGAGTATTGCAAATGTCTTGACATAATATTATAAGAGCATGAGACATTACACCTTTTAGAAGCATAAAGAAGGAAATATAGAAAAGAAATAAATTAGGTGATCAAGAAACTCATAATTTTTTAAATAACAAACCAAGTTTAACCAAAGATAGTAATCAAAAGAAATTAATTACACATATTCAAGGAGGGTTGAATATGTACTCATAAATATAGGCATTCTCAACACTCACTGAGTTTCTTGGATCTATCTTTATTCAATAAACTATACTTTATTTTTTTGTAGAGCCTAGGCTTTTCATACATAATACTCTGACCCCTCACATAACCTGTAGCTTATGCTATTAATGTATAATAGCTTCAGTTGTTAATGTATCAACTTGAACAAAGATGACAATTGTGTAGCCATACTATTTGGGAAAATATCAACTCTCACCTAAGTTGTTCAATTTTTTATGGGAGGCTCTTCCCTGGCCTGTCACTCATAAGAGCTTTTGCATTAACCTCAATCTAAAGCCATTTCAATCACACAGACTTCCTCTTACATGGACAGCCTTGCCAAGCAAATTGAGAGAAGAGTAATTGAATGAGAGTGAAATGGTCTAATCTACTGCATGTAGCTGAGATCCTTTTAAAACTCCCAGTTTTTCCTATGAATGCACTCTGTCTAAAGATGAGAAAGCAGTGTGGTGGCCTTTTGTTACTTCTCTAGGTTTGTACAAAAAGGTAAGGAAAATATGCCAGTCTTCAGGGTGACAGGATGTGACTGACAGATCTTGTCATTGAAGGAAAGTGTTATTTTTAGGATATATATGAAAGTTTTCACACCTATACCAGGTTGCTTTGGACTCAGCCCTAGGAAAGAAGCACATCTACAGAAAGGACAATTCTGTATTCTATCATTCATTTTTTGGTTCAGTGGGAAAAGAAACATAATTATAAATAAATACCTGTTACTAAATTAAAAAAAAATTCTCAATACATTCTCAGCGATGTATATTTAAGAATGGTGTACATTTAAAACAGGAATCAATGTAAGTGTAGTATAAAGTCTATTTAAAACTATTTTTTAAATTTATTTTTTATTGAAGGATAATTGCTTTACAGAATTTTGCTGTTTTCTATCAAATGTCAACATGAATCAGCCATAGATATACATATATCCCCTCCCTTTTTAACCTCTCTCCCATCTCCTGCCTCAGCCAACCCCTCTAGACTGATACAGAGCCCCTGTTAGAGTTTCCTGAGCCATACAGCAAATTCCCATTGGCTATCTATTTTACATATGGTAATGTAAGTTTCCATGTTACTCTTTCCATACATCTCACCTTCTCCTCCCCTCTCGCCATATCGATGACTATTTTCTATGTCTGTTTCTCCATTGTTGCCTTGTAAATAAATTCTTCAGTACCATTTGCTAGATTCCATATATATGGAATATATATATATATATATATATATATATATGTGTATATATGCATTGCTGCTGCTGCTGCTAAGTCACTTCAGTCATGTCCTACTCTCTGCGACCCCAGAGATGGCAGCCCACCAGGCTCCCCAATCCCTGGGATTCTCCAGGCAAGAACACTGGAGTGGGCTGCCATTTCCTTCTCCAATGCAGGAAAGTGAAAGTGAAGTTGCTCAGTCACGTCCAACTCTCAGCAACCCCATGGACTGCAGCCTACCAGGCTCCTCCACCCATGGATTGTCCAGGCAAGAGTACTGGAGTGGGTTGCCATTACCTTCTCCAATATATGCATTAGAATATGATATTTATCTTTCTCTTTCTGACTCAATTCACTCTGTATGATAGGTTCTAGGTCCATCCACCTCATCAGAACTGACTCAAATGTGTTCCTTTCTATGACTGAGTAATATTCCATTGTGTATATGTGCCACAACTTCTTTATCCATTCATCTGTCAATGGACATCTAGGTTGCTTCCATATTCTAGCTATTGTAAATTGTGCTACAATGAACAATGGGATACATGTGTCTTTTGCAATTTTGGTTTTCTCAGATCATATGCCTGGGAGTGGGATTGCTGGGTCATTTGATGGTTTTATTCCTAGCTTTTTTGGGAATCTCCATACTGTTTTTTATAATGGCTGTATCAATTTACATTCCCACCAACAGTACAAGAGCATTCCCTTCTCTCCACACCCTCTCCAGCATTTATTGTCTGTAGACATTTTGATGGCCATTCTGACTGGTGTGAGGTGATATCTCATTGTACTTTTCATTTGCATTTCTCTAATAGTGAGAGATGTTGAGCATCTTCTCATGTGTTTGTTAGACATCTGTGTGTCTTCTTTGGAGACATGTCTGTTTAGGTCTTTTTCCCACTTTTTGATTGGGTTGTTTGTTTTTCTGACATTGAGTAGTATGAGCTACTTGTATATTTTGGATATTAATCCTTTGTCAGTTGTTTCATTTGCTATTATTTTCTCCCATTCTGAGGGTTGTCTTTTCACCTTGCTTATAGTTTCCTTTGCTGTGCAAAATCTTTTAAGTTTAATCAGGTCCCACTTGTTTACTTTTGTTTTTATTTCCACACTCTAGGAAGTGGGTCATTGAGGATCTTACTTTGACTTATGTCATCGAAATTTCTGCCTACATTTTCCTCTAAGAGATTTATAGTCTTTGGTCTTACATTTAGGTCTTTAATCCATTTTGAGTTTATATTTGTGTATGGTGTTAGGACGTGTTCTACTTTTATTCTCTTACATGTAGCTGTCTAGTTTTCCCAGCACCATTTATTGAAGAGGCTATCTTTGACCCATTGTATATTCTTGCCTCCTTTGTCAAAAATAAGATACCTATAGGTGCTTGGGTTTATTTATGGGCTTTCTGTCTTGTTCCATTGGTCTATATTTCTGTTTTTGTGCCAGTACCATACTATCTTGATGACTGTAGCTTTGTAGTGTAATCTGAATTCAAAACGGTTGATTCCTCCAGCTCCATTCTTCTTTCTCAAGACTGCTTTGGCTATTCAGGGTCTTTTGTATTTCCATTTGAATTGTGAAATTTTTTGTTCTAGTTCTGTAAAAAATGCCATTGGTAATTTGATAGGGATTGCATTGAGTCTGTGGATTGCATTGAGTCTGTAGATTGCATTTGGTAGTATAGTCATTTTCACAATATTGATTCTTCCTACCCAGGACCATGGAATATCTCTCCATCTGTTCCTGTCATCTTTGATTTCTTGTCATTAGTGTCTTATAAATTTCTGTGTACAGTTCTTTTGTCTCCTTAGGTTTATTCTTAGATATGTTATTTTTTTTTTTTGTTATAATTGTGAATGGGATTGATTCCTGAATTTCTCTTTCTGGTTTTTCATTTATAATATATAAATATGCAAGTGATTTCTGGGTATTGGTTTTGTATCTTGCAACTTTGCTAAATTCACTGATTAGCTCTAGTAATTTTCTTATACTATCTTTAGGGTTTTCTATGTAGAATATCATGTCATCTGCAAATAGTGAGAGTTTTATTTCTTTTACTATCTTTATTCCTTTTATTTCTTTTCCTTTTCTGATTTCTGTAGCAAGGGCTTCCAGAACCATGCTGAATAACAGTGATGAAAGTGGACATCCTTGTCTTCTTCCTGATCTTAGGGGGAAAGATTTCAGTTTTTCACCATTGAGAATAATGCTTGCTGTAGGCTTATCATATACAGCCTTTACTATGTTAAGGTAGGTTTCTTCTATTCCCATTTTGTGAAGAGTTTTAATCATAAATGGGTGCTGAAATTTGTCAAAGGCTTTTCTGCATCTATTGAGATGATCATATGGTTTTTATCCTCCAATTTGTTAATATGATGTATCACAGTGATCGATTTGCATATACTGAATATCTTTTCATTCCTGGATAAATCCAACTTGATCATGGTGCATGAGCTTTTTTATGTGTTGTTGAATTCCCTTTGCTAAAATTTTGTTGAGGATTTTTGTATCTGGGTTCATCAATGATATTGGCCTGTAGTTTTCTTTTTTTGCATTGTCTTTGTCTGGTTTTGGTATCATGGTGATGCTGGCCTTGTAGAATGAATTTGGAAGTGTTCCTTCCTCTGCAAGTTTTTTCAAAGAGTTTTAGAAGAATAGGCATAAGGTCTTCTCTAAATGTTTGATAGAATTCTGTGAAGCCATCTGGTCCTGGGCTTTTGTTTTATTGGGGGGAGTTTTTTTGTCACAGCTTCAATTTCAGTGCTTGTAATTTGCTTGTTCATAATTTCTATTTCTTCCTGGTTCAGTCTTGTAAATTGAACTTTCTAAGAATCTGTCCAAACCTTCCAGGTTATCCATTTTATTGTCATATAATTGTTCATAATACTCTCTTATACTCCTTTGTATTTCTGCATTGTCTGCTATAACCTATTACTCAGCCATTAAAAAGAATACATTTGAATCAGTTCTAATGAGGTGGATGAAACTGGAGCCTATTATACAGAGTGAAATAAGCCAGAAAGAAAAACACCCAATACAGTATACTAACCCATATATATGGAATTTAGAAAGATGGTAACAATAACCCTGTGTACGAGACAGCAAAAGAGACACTGATGTATAGAACAGTCTTATGGACTCTGTGGGAGAGGGAGAGGGTGGGAGGATTTGGGAGAATGGCATTGAAACATGTAAAATATCATGTATGAAACGAGTTGCCAGTCCAGGTTCGATGCACAATAGTGGATGCTTGGGACTAGTGAACTGGAACGACCCAGAGGGATGGTATGGGGAGGGAGGAGGAAGGAGGGTTCAGGATGGGGAACACATGTATACCTGTGGCAGATTCATTTTGATATTTGGCAAAACTAATACAATTATGTAAAGTTTAAAAATAAAATAAAATAAAAAAAATTTGTTGATTTGATTCGTCTTTCTTTCATGATGAATCTGGCTAAAGGCTTATCAATTTTGTTTATCTTCTCAAAGAAGCAACTTTTAGTTTTATTAATCTTTACTATTGTTTCTTTCTTTTTCATTTATCTGCTCAGTTCTTTATGATTTATTTCCTTCTACTAATTTTGGGACTTTTTTGTTCTTCTTTTCCCAGTTGTTTTAGGTGTAAAGTTAGGTTGTTTACTCTATGTTTTTCTTGTTTATTGAGGTAAGATTGTATTGCTATAAACTTCCCTCAGAACTACTTTTGCTACATCCAATAGGTTTTGAGTTGTTGTGTTTTCATTTGTTTCTAGAAACTTTTTGACTTCCCTTTTGATTTCTTCAGTAACCTGTTGAGAAGAAAGTGTATTCTTCTGCATTTGGATGAAATCTCCTAAAGATCTCAATGAGTTCCATCTCATCTAATGTATCATTTAAGACTTGTGTTTCCTTATTAATTTTCTGTTTTGATGATCAGTCCATTGGTGTGAGTGGGGTGTTAAAGTTTCCTGCCATTTTAGTGTTATTGTCAATTTCTCCTGTTATATCTGTAAGGGTTTGTCTTATGTATTGAGGTGCTCCTATGTTGGGTACATAGATACTTACAATTGTTATGTCTTCCTCTTGGACTGATCCCTTGATCATTATGCAGTATCCTTCCTTATCTCTAGTAATCTTCTTTATGTTAAGGTCTATTTTGTTTGATATGAGGATTGCTACTCCAGCTTTCTTTTGATTAACATTTGCATAGAACATATGTTTCCATCCTCTCACTTTCAGTCTATATATGTCTTTAGGCCTGAAGTGGTTTTCTTGTAGACAGCATATATATGGGTCTTGTTTTTGTATCCATTCAGCCAATCTGTGTCTTTTGGTTGGAACATTTAATCCATTTACGTTTAAAGTAATTATTATATATGTTCCTATGGCCATTTTCTTAATTGTTTGGGGTTGATTTTGTAGATCTTTGTTCTTCTCTTGTATTTCATGACTATATAAGTTCCTTTAATATTTATTTTAAAGCTAGTTTGGTGACACTGGATTCTCTTAACTTTTGTTTGTCTGAAAAGCTTTTCATTTCTCCATCAATTTTTGAATGAAATCCTTGCCAGGTACAGTAATCTTGGTTGTTGATTTTTTTCCTTTCAGTACTTTAAATATATCCTGCCATTACCTTCTGGCCTTCAGAGTTTCTGCTGAAAGATTAGCTGTTAAGCATATGGGGTTTCCCTTATATGTTACTTGTTGCTTCTCCCTTGCTGCTTTTAATATTCTTTCTTTGTGTTTAGTCTTTGTTAGTTTTGTTAGTATGTATCTTGGTATGTTTCTCCTTGGGTTTATCCTGTATGGGACTCTTTGGGCCTCTTGGACTTGATTGACTTTCTCTTTTTCCATGTTGGGGAAATTTTCAACTATAATCTCTTCAAAAAATTTTCTCATACCCTTTCTTTTTCTCTTCTTCTGGGACCCCTGTAATTCAAATGTTGGTGCATTTGTTATTGTCCCAGTTGTCTCTGAGACTATCCTCAGTTCTTTTCATTCTTTTTACTTTATTCTGCTTTTCAGAAGGTATTTTAAACATTTTATCTTCCAGCTCACTGATTCGTTCTGCTTCAGATATTCTGCTATTGATTCCTTCTAAAGTACTTTTAATTTCAGTAATGTTGTTTGTCTGTATGTTTATTCTTTAATTCTTCTAGGTCTTTGTTAATTGACTCTAGCATTTTCTCCATTTTTTTTTCAAGGTTTTTGATCATCAATATTACTATCAATATTCTGAATTCTTTTTCAGGTATTTTGCCTATTTCCTCTTCATTTATGTGGACCTCTGTGTTTCTAGTTTGTTCCTTCATTTGTGTATTTCTCTGGCTTTTCACTATTTTTTTTTTTTAACTTATTGAGTTTGAGGTCTCCTTTTCCCAGGCTTAAAGGTTGAATTATTTCTTCCTTTTAGTGTCTGCCCTCCTAAGTTTGGTCCAGTGGTTTCTGTAAGATTATAAGATGAGATTTGTGCTGAGATTTTGTTTGTTTGTTTTTCCTTTGATTGGCAAGGCTAAGTGAGGTGGTAATCCTGTCTGCTGATGATTTGGTTTGTATTTTCATTTTGTTTGTTGTTTAGATGAGATGTCCTGCACAGGTGGTTGGGTGGGTGATGCCAGGTCTTGTATTGAAGTGGTTTCCTTTGTGTGAGTTCTTACTGTTTGATACTCCCTAAGGTTAGATCTCTGGTAGTCTAGGGTTGGAGTCAGTGCTCCCACTCCAAAGGCTTAGGGCTTGATCTCTGGTCAGGAACAAAGATTCCACAAGTGGTTTGTTATGGCAAAAATGAGATTAAAACAAACTCCCAGGAACAAGAAAACAAAGATGAATTCCAGACAAATGGCCATTACAAAATCAGACAAATACTAATTAAAATGACAGAATATACACCTACACATATATATCCATGAGCAAAGTCAAAACAGTCCAACAAAAATATAGTAGAATGACCTGGCATACAAAAGAAATCAAAAATTATATTTACCAGTTAAGAACAAACCTAACTAAAGCACAAATTGGAAAACAAAACTAAAGAAAGGTGCTAAGTGGGGAATAAAGGGATGAAAATAAAACTAACAAATATGTTGAGAGGAAAGGAATGAAAGAAGAGAAAAAAATAATAGATATGCAAAGTTAAATAGTAGTAGATGAGGAAGATTTATATACATTAAAGATTAACTGCAAGGGGAAAAGAACAGTAGGATAGGCAAGCAAAGGAATAAATGTAGAAATATATGATAGATTAAATATTAAAATTATAAAAAAGAAAGAAAATGGGAGAAGATAGAAAAAAGGGAGGTGTGGGGAGGAAAACACAGAACTGCAAAAGCCCAACGTAGAGGCAGAGGTTCATAGCAACAATAAAAACTGTGACTGAATATACACATACACATACATACCCATAAGCAAAATAAAACAGTGCACCAAAAGTAAAGTACAATAGATTAACCAGGTAAAGAAAAGAAACCAAAAATTATATTTACTGGAAAATAACTAAAGCACAAACTGGAAAACAAAACTAAAGCAAGGTGCCAATCTGGGAATAAAGCAATGAAAATAAAAATCTAACAAATATGTGGAGAGGAAAGGAATGAAAGAAAGAAAAAAAAAAGAATAGATATGCAAAGTTAAATAGCTGTAGATGAGGAAGATTTATATACATTAAAGATTAACTGCAAGGTGAAAAGAACAGTAGGGAAAGCAAAGAAAGGAATACATGTAGAAAAAAATAATAATAGGTTTAAAAATTAAAATTAAAAAAAAAAAGCAAAAACAGGAAAACTCCACAGAACTGCAAAAGCCCAACGAAGAGGCAGAGCCTTTTCAGTTCAGTTCAGTTCAGTTGCTCAGTCGTGTCCAACTCTTTGCAACCCCATGAATTGCAGCACGCCAGGCCTCCCTGTTCATCACCAACTCCCGGAGTTCACTCAAACTCATGTCCATCGAGTCGATGATGCCATCCAGCCATCTCATCCTCTGTTGTCCCCTTCTCCTCCTGCCCCCAATCCCTCCCAGCATCAGAGTCCTTTCCAATGAGTCAACTCTTCACATGAGGTGGCCAAAGTATTGGAGTTTCAACTTTAGCATTAGTCCTTCCAAAGAACTCCCAGGACTGATCTCCTTTAGAATGGACTGGCTGAATCTCCTTGCAGTCCAAGGGACTCTCAAGAGTCTTTTAACAACAATAAAAAATGTGACCGGGAAAAAAGTTCAAAAGCTTAATTAGATTTCATAGCCCAATAAAATCAACAACTACAACAGAGTTGGGGGAAAAAAGGAAGAGAAAAAGAAAAACTCCAAAAGAATCTAGAACAAGTGAAAACATAAGAATAATAAATGTTTTTGTTAAGTCACTGCTGTCAGAGTCCTTTCCCTCACTGAGGGTCACAGTTCACCTCACCTCCCTAGGATGCCCTCCAATGCTGTGCTGATCTCTGGACCTGCTGTGGGGCCAGCTTAGATTCTAATCTGGTCCTATTCCTATGTGTTTTTGCCTCCAATGTCCACAACTATCAGAACTAGTGCATTTTCTTTAGTGGGAGCTCTCAATGACCTTTTATATAGTCCATAGACACAGAGTCTGCCTAGTTGATCATGTGGATTTAATCTGCAGCTTGTACAGCTGGTGGGAAGGTTTTGGGAAGGTTTTCGGTTTCTTCCTTAGCCACACTGCCCCTGGGCTTCAATTGTAGTTTTATTCCCACCTCTGCCTGTGGGTCATCCACTGGGGTTTGCTCCTGAGGCTGCCCTGGAGGACCTGGGTTTGCGCCTGTCAGGGCCAGGTGTGAAGATGGTGCAGCTGCTTGTGTTACAGGGGTTCTGGCAGCAGCAGGTACTCAGGGGTGTTGGCGGCTAGGGAAGCAAGAAATATAGTGCTCTAGAAGGGTATGGCAACAAGTATTGGCTAATACATTCCAGTATGCTTGCTTGGAGAACCCCCTCACCCTAAAAGAGGAACCTGGCAGGCCACAGTCTACTGGGCTGCAAGGAGTCGGACATAGACACAAGGAGTCAAGGAGCATAGACACAAGACTTTTTTTTGCCTGTGGCAGCTCTGCCCCAGTGAGAGTTGAGCATGAAGGTAGTGTAGCTGCTTGGCTTCTGGCGACATTGGCAGCACCAAGTGTGCAGGGACACAGACTGCCTCTGCCGCAAGAGTTATGCAACTATCAGAGTCTTTTTACGAACCTCTGGTGATCAAAAGACCTCTTTGGAAGTCTTTCTCCATAGCTCTGCCTGTTCAGGCACTTAGAGGGCTCCCTTGCCTCAGGTCCTCCTCTGTTGTTTGGTGTGTCAGGCACATAGAGAGGCCCCCCTGGCTGGGGTCCTACTCTGTCGATTGGCTCCAGGCACTTAAAGGGGCACCCTGGGAGGGGTTCTACTCTAGTTCAGAGCATCAGTCACTTAAAGGAGCAGAGTGAGTGGGGTCATGCTCTGTAGTTCAGTGAGTCGGGTGCATTTGATGGGCTAGCCTCTCTGTTGTTCAGTTGCTGATGCTGGCATGTTGGGAGAGAGAGGGCTGATGGCTCCCCCCTCCACGCATGACTCAGCAGTATCGCCTTGCTTCCATGGCTGCCTGGCTTTCTTTAACTGGCATTTCCTACCACAGCCTTCTCCCTCACCTCCCTTTGATCGGTCTCTCTGCAGTCCACAACAGCCCTTGCCTAGGATTGCTCCACAATCTCTAAACTCCAGCTCCTAGATGTTGCACCTTCCAGGGGACCTGCATCCCTGTCCAAGGTATGTATGGCTGTGTCAAGGACTGTCTGATTCTCATTCCATTTAGGCTGCCACAGATCAGCTGTTTCACTCTCAGCTTTAAATGTTTCTCCTCTGACTCAGACAGTTGCCCTGTTGTGGGGATCAGATCCCTGCTGAGGGCAGGTCCTGTTTTACTAACACTTCCCCCTAATTCCTTTGTCCCACCAAGTTTTGCATTATTCTATATATTATTTTCTTCTGGTCAGTTACTTCTGTCTGCTCTCAGCTGGTGTTCTAGATGCACTTCTGTATCCAAAGGTGTATTCCTGATATATCCGTAGAGACAGATGTACTCCATGTCCACCTACTCCTCTACCATCTTGTTCTCTCCTATATCTATTCATCTATTTTTATGTGTTAAGAATTTTTAAACTTTTGATTCTTAAATATAACCCCACTATTTATAAATCCATTTTGGGTGTATAACACAGATGTAGGTGCAAAGGCCAATTAAATATATTCCTTATCCTCCTTTCTAGATATTGGTCAGAGAGTATTATATGATAATTCAGAAAATCATCTGCCTTTTTAATAAGACAGAAATTTGTAGAGTTTCTTATATTTAACATTCTGATTAGTTTATAACTTTAACTTGAAAATTCTGACAATTATCAAGTATTCTTAATGCTTTTGTATTGTATAACTGCTTCTTAGATTCACTCCAATTACATCACTCTTCCTTTATTTAAATTCTGTCTAAATTCAGAGCAAACCTTTTATTCTGCCAAGGAACCTAAAAATCTCAGATCAGAAGAAACTCTAGGCCTGAACCATCTGCTGGAATTTCAGTCCTGTTATTTCTCTGAATTGATAATTTAAGAACTGTAAGTGGAAGGAAAGTGGTGGATTAGAGATGCCAAAATAAAACTAAATAGAGGAAATATCTTTTAGGTATAAAAAATTAAATTACAACTTCTAATTGTGGATTTTAAAAGGTACTGAGATATTTTTATGGAGAAAGTTGTCACAATTTTGGAAATGCTTAAAGGCAATCGGTGCCTGTGATAACATTGAATAGGAGGAATAGTTACTTCCATAATATAACAACTCAACACACATTTATTGAACACTCCTCCAATGTGCTCAATCTGCTATAAAAGGATGAATTATTATTTTATAGAGAAGTAACTGTGGCTCCAAAAGAGAAAAGGATGTTCCTGAGGTCTCATAAGCAGTATTTGGAAGAAATGTAAATAAACTTTGATTTTTTAAAAAACAAAATTCCACAACCTTTGGGGTTTTTTTAAGATTTCCTTGCATACTGGGGAAAGTGAGAAGACCAGATATCATGAAAAATTTGAAAATCTCATATAAATGAGCTGGTTTATTATAGTGCCTCCTCAGGTAGCATTTGGATTGTCCTACAAAATTTTATTTATGGTGACATGTTATTAGTATGAAAATAGTAATAATCTTAAATTACATATATAGAACATAATCTAAAATTGGATCACTATTCATACTGTAATGTGTGTGTTACAATCCCACATTAAGCTCCCCATTAAGTCTGTCTCTTGAATGACTTTCATTATATGCAGCAATCTTAAAATGCATGCATTCTCTCGTTTCACGCATTAATGAACTGTCCAGAAATTAGCTTGTATGTATGTGTGCATCTGCTTATGTTT
This sequence comes from Bubalus kerabau, assembly GCF_029407905.1. Lineage (NCBI taxonomy): Eukaryota > Metazoa > Chordata > Mammalia > Artiodactyla > Bovidae > Bubalus > Bubalus kerabau. The sequence continues at coordinate 98,381,649 of NC_073627.1, read as the reverse complement.
CATCTGGATGTGTTTCTCTTTTTCTCTACTTGCTTCTTTTCTTTTAGCCTATAACTATGTGTATCTGAATGGCAGATAAAGGCTTGAAAGTTATTGTTTCCTCTTGTTACTATTCAGATTTCTTTTTTTGGTTTTATTCTGATGATCTTGCCAAAAAAGACATATATATTTTTTTAAGATACTCACAGACTCAGACAACAAACAAGTAATCTAAATCTGACATTTTGTTAACTATCTGGGTATAGATATACAGATTTGTCCACAAGTACCCAAGAGTAAATTAAAAAATGGGACAGTCTTTAAAAAGAATAAGATAAAAGGAAAATTTACAATTCCACAGTAATATAAAAAAATGTACACCCATGTAAACAAAACAACTGCAGCATAATTAAATTACAATTCATAAGGATGTGACACAGATGGTGTCAGTTTCACCCATGCATGCTTTGATATAATATTCCACACACACTTCGTTAATTACCAAGTAAGGTGACCTGTAGTAAAGAATTGAATCTTCTTTAGCAGTCAGCTCTCAGAGGTCACTTGTTATTTACACATGTTGCAAAGTGATACTATAAAAGATATTTCTAGTGTTTGGGATTTTGTCTGTTTAATTTGTATATAAGCATTATAATAGGAACTATGAAGATTGAGATCCCAGCTAAGAGACTTATTCCTCGAAATGTTAATCACTTGTAGACTCACTGTTCTTATGACACTTCTTTGTCCTCAACTTTGTGAACAGCTACATTAATTGCAAGATGAATGATTGCCTAAAATACCAATTTGCAAAACAATTCCTTTTCAAATGACTATATTTCTTTTGAAAAGCTAAGACTACCTGTATGCTACATTCTGATATTTAAAAAGCAGCAAAGATAAATGGAAAATAGAGAAACAAAATCTGGCAACTATAAAAAATTTTCATACACACCCAGAAATTAAGAAACAAAAACCCAGTGTGTTAAAATAGCAACTTTCTTAATTATTTTATGCTACTGGAATGCCGTCTGTCTTTTACTATTAAGATGTACATCTAATTAAGCCCTAGGGATTTATTACTTTTGTTCTTCAATAAAGGGCACAATCTCATTTTAATATTAAAAGTGGATTTTTTTTTAAATTAGAGATTTTTTTTTACTTTCTGTATTTTTTCAAATAATAGATTGTTTTAAAAATAATTGAATAGAACAATAGTCATTAATGCAATGCTATATATTTTTCTCAGTCGAGATAGCATGACTGATAATATGTTCCAAGAATGTATGTCAAAGTTTAGCAATATATTAAATAATCAGTTTGCAAATAAACCACTACAGTATTCAGTGTGGGATGCTACTGATTAGCCCAGAATAATTAATGCCAGTGACTGTACCAACACATCCAGAGTTCTCCATTGTTTCATATATTCCAAGAAAATGCCTGTTATACCAACCTATTATTATGCTTCCATTAGAAAATGATGGGGTTATGAATTTTTTTTTTTTTTACATTACAAAGACTGTATTGTTTTTTTTTTTTTTTTTTTTTTTTTTAATTTTATTTTATTTTTAAACTTTACATACAAAGACTGTATTGTGCAATCGAACACATACCAATTTGAGAATCAAAGTGTCATAGTCCAAAGCTTGGTCTATTGATTAGTTATATATTCTTTGGTTAGGTCACATAACCTTCATTTTTCGTCAGCAGGAGTTCAGTTCATTTCAGTCTCTCAGTCGTGTCAGACTCTTTGTGACCCCATGAATTGCAGCACGCCAGGCCTCCCAGAATTCACTCAAACTCACGTCCATTGAGTTGGTGATGTCATCCAGCCATCTCATCCTCTGTCGTCCCCTTTTCCTTCTGCCCCCAATCCGTCCCAGCATCAGAGTCCTTTCCAATGAGTCAACTCTTTGCATGAGGTGGCCAAAGTACTGGAGTTTCAGCTTTAGCATCATTCCTTCCAAAGAACACCCAGGGCTGATCTCCTTTAGAATGGACTGGTTGGATTTCCTTGCAGTCCAAGGGACTCTCAAGAGTCTTCTCCAACACCACAGTTCAAAAGCATCAATTCTTCGAGCATTTGAGAATTGTTGTATCCCAGTTTGTACTCAAGGAACAACTGATCTGAACCATTGGTATTATCTAATATGTATGTAGAATCCAATTTTCATATGCCCCTAAGATTCTTATGCATATTAAAATATGAAAGAAACCTGTCTACATTAGCTCTGCAGCTCCTTCAAGGTCCAACATTCTATGAGTCTAAATTTAAATGAAGTGATTACATATGCCAAGTTTCAAGTAAAATCAAATCTAGTCCTAGGTAAGGAGAGGCTTAATTGGAAAGGATTACTGCAATAAGGAGTGGAGAATAACTGACAAGAGGAGGAGACTATTGTAATAGAGAGATTTGCAAGGATCCAGGTTAAGTAGAAAAAAACTTTTATAAGGCAACAGAATGTGGCGTGAGGTTGTAGGATGATAGGGTGGCATGACGGTACAGTTAATCAAGGAATGTCTTTCCTTGAAGTTAGCTGATTCCTAGGAGGGTCCCTTAAGGAAGGCTTATATGCTGGCTCAGGCTGATAAGGGGTCAAAATTCAAGAGGGAGAGCAGAAGCCTAACTTGGTCAATCCCTTAACAAGGCTTTGTTTCAACTGATCTTCAAACAGTTTTGCTGATCTTCACGACACAAAGAATAGAAATCTGAACGATCTGTGTGTAGCCTTGTCACAGGTAGTCATATGTCACAGTGAGTCATATGGGGAAAAGGGTTTCCTTGCACTAATTCATTTCTTGAATACAAATTTTGTTGTTGGTGGTGGGTTCTTAATATTGCTGTTTTCCAGGGCTCAGGTACAATTCAGCACTGTCAAAAGCAAATTCTGAGTTAGAAAAATAAACTCTCTGAAACTGGTACAAAATCAAGCACTCTGTTTCAAAACTCCACAGCGGGAGGAATTGTTAAATTGAGGTCATATTTCTTCAGCAAAAACATTAAGGATTTGAGTTTTCACAAAAGCAGAATACAATTTAATCCAGTACCTCATTCTCACAGGGTGCTCTTTTGTGAAAGCATCCCACTGCACCTTTATTTCATGAAGGAGAACCAGTCCCTCACTACCATGGGTAATATACTTGGCCTTTTTCAAATATATATTATATATATAATATATAATATATATAGTATCTATATACTTTGTTCATACACACAAAGTTCCTTGTCAGCTTAGTGTCCCCAGCACAGGAAGGCTAGGAAAACTACTGATTTAGAACAAAAACAGTGAATCTGGGGCATCCTGCTCCCAAACTGCTCCAAGCAGAGTCTAAACTACCTTGTATAGCAATAGAAAGTGTTAAACATATACACAGCTGCTTGTTACCAGAATTGCTTATCTTGTAGATTTTAATAATAACTCACTTGATTTCCTGTAGCGCATGGTTACTACCTAGAAAGAAAGAATTATCCTTAACTATTTCTTTCCCTTAGGTATTTCTTCCATTTATTCCAGTCTGCCTTCTCTTGTCCTCCAACACACACACACACACACACACACACACACACACAACACACATATACACATTCATGCACAAAAACATGTGCTCATGCTCTGATAATGAGCCACTCAAAGACAAAGATGTAGAGCAGTTTGAAGACAGAGAATGCGTATCATGCTCTCATAGAAACTGAGTGTTATTTATGGGCATGACTTGACAATTCATCTAGTATGTGCTCTGTTTATAGGAAGGGTTTGGTTGACATAGTAAATAATTTCTTCATAGATGCATCTGTATTGTTATTGCTTGCAGACTGTGTATGTTTGGATCTCTAAAAGAGTTTTATTTCTTGAGTAGTACATGAGACAATAGGAAATCCTCCTCAGACTTGAAGCTCATTAGCTGCTTATATAATGCTCACTTTTACAAAAGGAGTGTGATAGAGGTGGAGAATGTGTCCATACTGAAGATCAAGCTTAATGCTTAGAATTTTTTTAGTACCCTTTAAAATATATTGACATGTCAAATCACCTAACTCCTGACCTTGACTTAGTTCAGAAATAATTATCTTAGGATAATTCTTTGATATTTATAGGAAAGAAAGATTTTGGAAATACTGTATGTAAGCTGGATGTGATCTATTGTTAAAATATATTAATAATATAAATTACGATTAATTAAAAAATATTAATGGTATCTACTGGGTTTATTTCATTTGAACAGTACTTTACAGTGTTGGATTCTTAAAAAATTTAGTTATGTAAATAACTAACTGTATCTGATGTTAGATGAAGAAAATGAAGGTAGAAAGACAGTATAATGTGGTTGATAAGGCATAAATTCTAGAGTTTGAATGCCTAGATTAGAATCTAAGTTCATTTAATACGCATATACATGAACTTTTAACAAACACACATATTAAGAATGATAGTCATGTGTAATCTATATGATTGGTTTGTTATGAGAATTAAGTTAAATTTTACAGCTAAAATATTTTCAAAACAAAGATCATGCCTGACAGAGTTAAATAGGTAAGTAAGGCTTTATTCAAGAGTACTGCAGTAGGGGAGAGACAATAAAATGCAATCTGAACTCAATTCACCAAATAATATTTGTCAAGGGAGCAAAAAAAATCAGTGGGGAATGGACAGTCTTTCTAGCAAATGTTGGGTAAATAGGATAAGCAGATGCATAAGAAAGAAGTTTGACCCCTATTTTACACCTCTTCGGAAAACTAACTCAAAATGGATCAATGACTTAAACATAAGACCTGCTACCATAAAAGCCCTAGAAGAAAAGTAGGAAAGAAACTCCGGACATTGATCTTGACAGTGATTTTTCTTTGGATATGACACTAAAAGCATAAGGCTCTAAAGCAAAAATCAACAAGTAAGATTACATCAAACTCAAAATCTTCTGCTTATCAAAAGAAACAATCAGCAGAATGAAAAAGCAACATATGGAGTGGGAGAAAATGTAAGAAAATGTACATTTAATTACATTAAGTTTAGTTACATTAGATGCACATTTTCTTACATTTAAATACATTAAATGTAATTGGAGAATTTATAAAACACTTACAACTCAATAATAGAAAAATATCTGATAAGAAAATGGGAAAAGGAACTGAACAGACATTTTTCCAAAGAATATACACAAGTGGTCAACAGGTACATGAAAAATGCTCAACATCACTAATAACAAAGGAAATGCAAATCAAAACTACAGTAAGGTAAAGCTCACAATTTTTAGAATGGCTATTATCAAGAAGAAAAGAGATAACAAGTCTTGGTGAGGAACACTTGTGCGCTGTCAGTGTGAACATAAATCGGTACAGGCACTATGGAAAATATCTTGAGTCTCCTGAGAAAGTGAAAAATAAAACTACCACAAGATCCAGCAATCCCAATTCTGGGTATATATCCAAAGAAAATGAAAACAGAGTTTCAAAGAGATATTTGCACTCCCATGCTTAATGAGCATTATTCACAATAGCCAAGATATGAACATAGTTCAAGTTTCTTTCAACTGGTACATGAAGACAACAAGTGGCAGAGAAAGAATTTATAATGATAAATTTTCTAAAATAAATACTCTAAGGAAAGGAATGCTAGGGGCCTAGACAGAAAAAATAAGCAGTCTAAAGTTTAATCAAGTTGAGGAGAACATTAAGGCCCTCTTGGTTAACACTTAGAAAGCTGTTTGACCCTTCTTAGTGTATGAGAAGGCAAGTCATCTGTCCATGATGATAATGTAATTCTCAAGTCAAATTTGTGAACCACTGGCTGCTTAATTTTAATGTGCATGAACTTAACTTCCTTACTAACCTGGAATAGTAATTTAGGGGACCCCTTTTTGTTTAGGGGATCTCATCTAGTAGGTGCATTTTTAAATGATCTTTTATGATATGAAATGCGCTGCCTTTGGAAAATGTAGATTTCAGACAGTACTTGTTGAGAGATTTCCAGAAAATAATTCTGCAATCATAAACTCTTTTGAGCAGGACATTCCAAAAAAACCTTCGCTCAATATTCCCTATCTTGTGAAATAATGTCAAGGCAATAGGAAATCTTAGTCAATAAAATTCAGTCCCTCAATAGGACAATTAAGATTGGTTGTACATGGAAAGCAGTCAATTAATATTCCTCTGGTTTGCTTTCTGCTTCTTTTGGACAGATAAACAGAACCAGTCAAACATGAAATCGGTTTCCATAGTTTTACAATTCTGTAATTAGATAAGAAGCAGAAAAAACTTGAAGGATGTTTTACCTTTGTGCAGGTACCTGAGGGCAAGCTAAAAATAAACATTTAAAAATTGTGAAATGTAGCATATGTACAAAATGGCACACACTTCATATGTGTAAGACAATGAATAGTTACAAAGTTGAACATTCCTGAACCACCTTGGGAGGAAGCCATGCTGACAGTCTCAGGGAGTTCCAACTTTTTTTTTTAACATCTCAGGAGATTGAGAGGTTCACAAGAGAATTTAAACTCTGGTCTTAATCTGAATGAACATTTCTGCCTGTATTTTTCTGAAGCTTTCCTCCTCATTACTTCAACTATTCTATGAAAACTGCAACCTAAAATTCTCCTCCACTAGTTATTTCTGTATCTGTAAAGCCTCAGGACTATCCTTGATGGTCCTGTTAAAATCAATGTTCTTTTCCCTCTATCAGCAGAATCAAGTTGTTATTTTGAAATTAATTTATGTCACTTTTCTTTGCACTATTCACTGAGATCCATCTTGTCACCCACATTTCACAGTGTGACATCTTGTCAAAGCCATTTTGCTGCAAGCCTTTTGAAACCAATTTCACAAGTCAAATGCCTGGTCTATATACTAAGAATAAAATTTTCTCCAGTCAGCTAAAATGTGGCTATTGTCATTTTAAATGAAACTGTCCTGTAAGAGCAAAACACCGAACTCTGGCAGACTCACATATACATATACATATACAGGTATAAGACAGGTCCAAATGAATGCATCTTTAATAAAAATTGAAAGTGATTGCATATTTAGATAAACTAATTTAATAAACACCGGGGTGGAGGGGAAACCTTGTGTGATAGAAATGTTATCCCTATTATTGTTTTGCTTTTTTCTGGTCTGCCACTTGATAGAATTAGGAAAAAGACTGCCAGTAGAATGGTACAGAAGATCAGCAAATTGTCATCCTAGATAAGAATGCAAAGCCAGCACTCTCTATTTCCATCAATCAGAAGGATAATTCAGTTCCCTAGCATCAGAATCTATTTTCTACCAGATTATAGGGACATATTCTTTTTAATTGTCAAATTTCTCTAATAAAGGACAGCTGTTTACTCTCCAGAGAGTAATTATATTGCAATATTCTAGTGCAGTCTTGAAGATGTAAGCCATAGAAACAAATAGATTAAAAAAATCACTGGGTAGTTGGCCTGAATGGATTAAAAAATGTAAATGAAATATCTTAGGAACTCTTTCATCAAATGGGCTCAATTGAGGCTATTTGCTTCTCTCAGTGCAAAGGAAAATCAGACACTTTATTTTAAGTGATTCTTTTGAGGCTTTATTTTTTGACACAAATACAACTGTATTATATATTTGCCCAGGGATTTTTACCCTATCTTTAGGTAGTGCTTTACTATATTCAAAGTGACCAAAGATCACAATCACTGTATAGAAAAATTGAGAAACACTAAATATTAGGTGTGACAAAACCAGAAGATTCTGTTTCTGGAATTGCGGGAGGTAAAAGTCAGCATAATAAACTGAGGTTCATCTTCTATAGAACTAATTCTCAATCATAAATTATTTATTACTGAGCTATAAAAATATGATTTTTTTCAGTCTTATTTTAATTAAGCAAAGTTATCTATAATTCTCATTAAGGAATTATAATGAAATATTATTGCTACAAATTAGAATATGATAGTTATTTAAAGTACTATCAATTCACCAATGTACAAGTCTGTATGGGATAAAGAAAAAAGAAATATAGAAAATAAGATTTTATGTATAATGTCTGTGTCAGAGTAGAAAAATTATTAAGCCATATGCTGTTTCCTTAAATTTTATTTCCTTTTTTGGGAGGGATGTGGGAGGGGGAGGAGATTGGCAAACTGTGACCATGGCACATATATGGCCTGTTGTTTTTATTTACTTTTTCATTTCAGGATATGTTGCTAAGAATATTTTTTTGCATTTTATGGCTAATAGGAACTGGATACATAAAGTCTTACATTGAATCCTCAACTTTGACTCTTGAACCCTGAAGAGTAAGATCTTTACCATCTGGCTCTTTAGGAAAATTTGTTGGTCTCTGTTTTGCTGATCATAGGGAAATTATAGCTGAAGTTTCTCATATACATACTTTTTTTTTTAGCAACTTAAGTTCCCTTCTAAGTTTCATTTCTTAAGGGATTTTTAAGTGACTAGTAGCAACTGAAAGGTATAAAATAATGGCATTCATTAAGATGATCATATGTTTCTGTTCCTTTAATCTGTATATGTGGTTGCTCACACTGATTTATTACTACTGAATGCTTTAAATTCAGGTGGTAATACTACTTTACAATGATAGATTATTATTTTAAAATAATGATAAAATAGGTTAGCTAATATTTTATTGAGAAATTTTGTAACTAATTTAATAATTGAAATGGACGTTTAATTTTCTCTCTCAGTCTTGTTTTCATTGTTTTGTATTAATCTAGTTTTTTCAGTAGTTACATGAACGTTATAAGACAAGCTGGGTTTTAAAAAATTGTTCCAATTTTTAGGTAAACTTGCATATCATATAAATGAATTATTTATTCAAATATTCTTTTAATATTTGTATGATGTGAATTATGAAGCCATATGAGCCTGGGTTTTTATTGGGAAGGCATATTTGTTATCGATTGTTGTGAAACAATGTGAAATGCAGAGAAAATATTTATATATTTCTACATAGGTAGGGCTTTCTGAAAAAAAAAAAAAAATGTACTTAACCTCAGAACCTATGTTAAAGAGCAAGCCACAGAAGTTAATTTACATCTGTATACATATTAAAAACTCTACAGAGATTTACGTAAATACAGAGGTACATTTTCACACTTCAAGGGAAAATAAGTCATCTTTGGATTGTAAAACTTGAGTCAATGGCTTTATATTTTCCCTAGAGAGGATTATTTAAATTCCAAAGTATTAAAGTAGAAGTTTTGGGAGGTAGGTGGGAGGGGGGTTCAAGATTGGGAACACGTGTACACCCATGGCGGATTCATGTTGAAGTATGTCAAAACCAATACAATATTGTAAAGTAATTAGCCTCTAATTAAAATAAATAAACAAAATAAATAAATAAAGTAGAAGTTTTCAAGAAGACTATGATGGGTAGAGGAAGTTGTCTGCCTATTCTTTCTGTATGTAAGTACAGAAAATTTATATTCTATATCCCTTGTCTATGAGACAGACTTTATATTTGACCTGGATCTCATGTTGGTGTTGGTGAAAAACTGAGACACAAGGACACAACATATTTCTTATTATTAAAAGAAATCTGCTCTCATTTAGAAATTGCATGTGTCAAAATCAAGCATTTCATATTCAGGACAAAATAATAAAGATATATAAAAAGACCACATTCTGTCAAAAAAAAATTCTAGGAGTTTTCATTAAAATTTTATCATCCAATAACTAACAAATGGAGATGGACATTTGCTATATTGAGTCTTCTAATCAATGAATATGATAAGTCTCTTCATTTATTTAGTTTTCTTAAATTTTAATTTCTTAATTTAATTTCTTAAATTAAAATTTCTTAAATTTAATTTTTGCTGAAGTTATTATAAATTACATTGTATCTAATTTTGATTCCTACATGTTCAAATGTTTATATATAGAAATGCAACTGATTTAACTGTAATAATAATATATCTTGCAAAATTTTATAACATTATTTTCAAAGGCTTTATTTTACAAATTTATTTTACTTTTACAAGGCCAATCATTTCATCTGCAAATAAAGAGTTTTTTTTTTTTAATTCTTAATTTGAATGCCTTTCAGGATATTTAAGTAATTTTATTTGAACTTCATTTCCTTAGACAGCATGCATCTGAGTCTTTTTTCCACTCTAAACTCTGTATTTTGAATGACATTTAGACAATGGTTGTTGTTCAGTTGCTAAATTGTGATTGACTCTTTGCAATGCCATGGACAGCAGAACACCAGCCTTCCGTGTTCTTATCTATCACCTAGAGTTTGCTCAAATTCATGTCCATTGAGTTGATGATGCCATCCAACCATCTCATCCTCTGTCACCCCTTTATCCTACTTCCCTCAATCTTTCCAGCATCAAGGTATTGTCCAGTGAGTCAGATTTTGCACATGAGATGGCCAAAGTATTGGGGATTCAGCTTTCAGCATGAGTCCTTCCAATGAATATTCAGGGTTGATTTTCTTAATGATTGACTGGTTTGATCTAATTACTCTCCAAGGAATCTCAAGAGTCTTGTCAAGCACCATAATTTGAAAGCATCAATTCTTTGGCACTCAGCCTTCTTTATGGTCCAAATCTCACATTACTACTAGAAAAACCATAGTTTTAATGAAACATATTTTTTTCAGCAAAGTGATGTCTCTGCTTTTAAATGTCCAGTCTTGGTTGTCATAACTTTCCTTCCAAGGAAAAAGCATCTTTTAATTTCATAGCTGCAGTCACCATCTGAAGTGATTTTGGAACCCAAGAAAATAAAATCTGTCACTGTTTATAGGTTTTCCCATTCTATTTGTCATGAAGTATTGGGACCAGATGCCATGACCTTAGTTTTTTGAATGTTGAGTTTTAAGCAAGCTTTTTCACTCTCTTCTTTGACCTTCACAAGAGGCTCTCAGTTCCTCTTCACTTTCCTCCTTAGAGAGGTATCATCTGCATATTTGAGATTGTTGATATTCCTTCCAGCAATCTTGATTCTGGCTTGTGAGTCATTCAGACCAGCATTTCCCATGATGTACTCTGTATATCAGTTAATTAAGCAGGGTGACAATGTACAGTCTTGACATATTACTTTCCCAATTTTGAATCAGTCCATAGTTCCATGTCTGGTTCTAACTGTTGCTTCTTGAACTGTATAGGTTTCTCAGGAGACAGGTAAGATGGTCTATTATTCCCATTGCTTTAAGAATTTTTCACAGTTTGTTGTGATCCATACAGTCAAAAGCTTTGCAATAGTCAATGAAGCAGAAGTAGATGTTTTTGTCTGGAATTCCCTTGCTTTCTCTATGATCCAATGGATGTTGACAATTTAATAGCAAGTTCCTCTGACTTTTCTAAATCCAGCTGGTACATCTGGAATTTCTTGGTTCCAGTCCTGTGATCACTGCTATTGCTGTTGTTGTTCAGTCACTCTTTCGTGTCCAACTCTTAGCAACCCCATGGACAGCAGCACGCCAGGCTTCCCTGTCTTCACCATCTCCAGAAGGTTGCTCAAACTCATGTCTATTGAGCTGGTGATGCCATCCAACTATCTCATCATCTGTCAACCCCTTCTCCTCCTGCCTTCAATCTTTCTAGAATCAATGTCTTTTTTAATAAGTCAGCTCTTCGCATCAGGTGACAAAAGTATTCAAACTTCAGCTTCAGCTTAAGTCCTTCCAAAGAATATTCTGGACTGATTTCCTTTAGGATTGACTGGTTTTATCTCCTTGCTATCCAAGGGACTCTCAAGAGTCTTCTTGAGTACCACAGTTCAAAAGCATCAAGTCTTCAGTGCTCAGCTTTTCCTATGGTCCAACTCTCACATCCATACATGACTACTGGAAAAACCATAGCCTTGACTAGATGGAAACTTTGTTGGCAAACTAATGTCTCTGCTTTTTAATACACTGTCTAGGTTTGTCATGGCTTTCCTTCCAAGGAGCAAGTGTCTTTTAATTTCATGGCTGCAGTCACCATTTGCAGTCATTTTGGAGCCCAAGAAAATAAAGTTTGTTACTGTTTCCATTGTTTCCCCATCTATTTGCTGTGAAGCAATGGGACTGGATGCCATAATCTTCATTTCTGGAATAGCACTTCAAGAGGAAAAAGCTTTTTCACTCTTCTCTTTCACTTTCATGAAGAAGTTTTTTAGTTACTCTTCGCTGTCTGTCATGAGGGTGATGTCATCTCCATATCTAAGGTAACTGAGGTTTCTCCTGGGAATCTTGATCCTAGCTTCTGCTTCATCCAGCTCAGCATTTCACATGATGCATATAAGTTAAATAAGCAGGTGACAGTATACAGCCTTAATGTATCCTTTTCCCAATTTTGAATCAGGTTGTTGTTCCATGTTCGGTTCTAACTGTTGCTTCTTGACCTGCATACAAATATCTCAGGATTCAGGTAAGGTGGTCTGGTATTCCAATTTCTTTAAGAATTTCCCACAGTTTGCTGTGATCCATACAGTCAAAGGTTTTAACATAGTCAATGATGCAGATATAGGTGTTTTTCTGGAATTCTCTTTTTCTATGATCCAACAGATGTTGGCAATTTGATCTCTGGTTCCTCTGCCTTTTCTAAATCCAGCTTAGATGTCTGGAAGTTTTGAAGCCTGGCTTAGAGAATTTTAAGCATTATTTTGCTAGTGTGTGAAATGAGGGCAATCATTTGATAGTTTGAAAATTCTTTGGCATTGCCTTTCTTTGGGAATGGAATGAAAACTGAGCTTTTCCAATCCTGTGGTCACCACTAAGTTTTCCAAATTTGCTTGCAAATTGAATGCAGCACTTTCACAGCATCATCTTTTAGTATTTGAAATAGCTCAACTGAAATTCCATCACCTCCACTAGCTTTGTTCATAGTGATGCTCACCAAGGCCCACTTGACTTTGCTTTCCAGGATGTCTGACTCTCGGTGAGTGATGACACCATTGTGGTTATCTGGGTCATGAAGATCTTTTTTGTATACTTTGTGTGTGTATCCCTGCCACCTCTTCTTAAACTCTTCTGCTTCTATTAGGTCCCTACAGCTTCTGTCTTTTATTGTGCCCATCCAACATTTGTTGGATCATGCAAAGGAGTTTCAGAAAAACATCTACTTCTGCTTCACTGACTACACTAAAGCCTTTATGCGGATCATAACAAACTGGAAAATTTTTAATGGGATAGGTGAGAGTACCAGACTACCTTATTAGTCTCCTGAGAAACCTGTATGTGGGTCAATAAGGAGCATTTAGAACTGGACATGAAACAACTGACTGGTTCAAAATTGAGAAAGGAGTATATCAAGGCTGTGTATTGTCACCCTACTCATTTAACATATATGCTGTGTGTGTGCATGCTAAGTAACTTCAGTTGTGTCTGACTCTGTGTGACTCTAAAGACTAGCCCGCCAGGATCCTGCCGGTCCATGGGCTTCTCCAGGCAAGAATACTAGAGTATCTTGCCATTCCCTCCTCCAGATGATCTTCCTGACACAGGGATTGAACCCATATCTCTTATTTCTCCTGCATTAGGAGATGTGTTCTTTACCATTAGCACCATAGATTAAATCAGGCAAGAAGTCAGATTGGGTAAATCACAAGCTAGAATCAAGATTGCCAGGAGAAATACCAACAAACTCAAGTATGCAGATGATACCTCTCTAAGGGCAGAAAGTGAAGAGGAACTAAAGAGCCTCTTGATGATGGTGAAAGAGAAGAGTGAAAAAGCTGGCTTGAAATTCAACATTTAAAGAAGAAATAAGATTGTGGCATCTGGCCCCATAACTTCATGGCAAATAGAAGGCAAAATAGTGGAAACAATGAGATATTTTATTTTATTTTTGGGGGCTCCAAAATCACCATGATTGGTGACTGCAGTCATGAAATTAAAAGACACTTACTCCTTGGAAGGAAAGCTGTAACAAACCTAGACAGCATAGACATCAAAGATATTACTTTGCCAACAAATTTCCATTATAGTCAAAACTATGATTTTTCCAGTGGTCATGTATGGATGTGAGAGTTGCACCATAAATAAGGCTGAGTGGTTGCACCATAAAGTGGCTAAAATATTGATGAATTCCAATTGTGATGCTGGAGAAGACTCTTGAGAAGACGAGTCAATTGTAAAAGAAATCAACCCTGAATATTCACTGAAAGGACTGATGCTAAAGCTGAAGCTCCAATACTTTGGCTACCTGATGCAAAGAGCCAACTCATTGGAAAAGACCTGATGCTGGGGAAGACTGAAGGCAAAAGAAGAAGGAGGCGGCAAAGGATGAGATGGTTAGATAGAATCACTGGCTCAATGGACACGGATTTGAGCAAACTGAGAGATACTGGAGGGCAGAGGAGCCTAGTGTGCTACAGTCTACAGGATCAAAAAGAATCAGACAGGACTTAGCGACTGGACAACAACAACAATCTCTGTATTTATGATGCTTGACCACCAACAGAACATATATTAGCTTTTAAATCCCCCTTGTTTCTTGGCCTGTTCTCTAGAGAGCTAATGTTTTTTGTTTTTTGTTGTTGTTTTTTTTTTTTTTTTCCTTCATCTGCCATATCCATACACTAGGTTAGTAAGATATTTCTAGGGAATTTTTTTTCACATTGATCAAGTCCCTCTTTGGTATAAGTAAATTGGATTCTGACTGTGTTTAAAACAAAAGTATCAGCTTTTGGTTAAATCCAATCATTCATTGGATAGGCTAGTCCCAAGCCTCTAAAGCTGAAAACATCTTTATCCTTTGATGAACAATGTGCATGTGATTCCCTAGTTTAGATTTTTAATCTTTAAAAGGTTATTCAACATATTTCACATTTCAAGTTTGTCTACATGTCAGTAAGTTTTTGGTGTAAAACAAACTGCCCCAAAATTAGTGACTTAAAACAATAACCATATATATAACTTAACAATTCTGTGAGTTGGAAATTTGGGCTGGACTCAGATAAGTGTTTTTACTGCTCTCTGCTGGGCACACAAAATCAGATGATGATTTAGCTGCCTGGATTTAGTCCAGGCATCCTCAAGTTTAACTCTCTTTCATGTGTTTGTTCCTTATCCACCAAGCTATTCCAGGCCTTTCCACATGCAAAATCTCTTGTGGTCCTGACTCAGAACTGGCACTTCATTTCTGCTACATTCTACAGGCTGAAGCAAGCCAGTAGTCTAATGTAAACCACAGAAGTGGGGAGATAGGCCCTAACCCTTGATGAATAGAGATTCACATATACATTATAAAGACAATCATACTGGGAAGAAATAAAGTATGGCCAATTTTCAAATCCAATAGAGTTTTTTTTTTTCATGTTTCCTGTTACTTCATTTAAATTTCTATTTGTTTTATTTAATTACTTTAAAAATTACTTGATAAGTTTTTTTTTTCAAATTGATCTAGAAACTCACATTTTAGAGAGTAATCTCAATTTTTATTCCTATGGTGACATCAGTAGGGATAGTGTACGTATGTGTGTGTGCTTGTGTGTAGCAGTGCTAAAAATGGTGAAAGTGTCTCATTTCTTTTGTTATAGAAAAATTTTGCTTAAGACTGTTGAAGTTCTTTTTCTTTGTTTTTGTATTTTTTCCTATATGTCCTTGAAGTTCTATGTGTCCAGGAGTGTTAGTGAAAGATTCCTACATAGTGCAAGTGGTATTAAATTTAATTTTAATCTATACCTGCAAAAGATCAGTTTTCATTCCAATCATGAAGAAAGGCAATACCAAAGAATGCTCAAACTACCGCACAATTGCACTCATTTCACACGCTAGTAAAGTAATGCTCAAAATTCTCCAAGCCAGGCTTTAGCAGTAAATGAACCGTGAACGTCCAGATGTTCAAGCTGGTTTTAGAAAAGGCAGAGGAACCAGAGATCAAATTGCCAACATCCGCTGGATCATCGAAAAAGCAAGAGAGTTCCAGAAAAACATCTACTTCTGCTTTATTGACTACGACAAAGCCTTTGTGTGGATCACAATAAACTGTGGGAAATTCTGAAAGAGATGGAAATACCAGACCACCTGACCTGCCTCTTGAGAAATCTGTATGCAGGTCAGGAAGCAACAGTTAGAACTGGACACGCAACAACAGATTGGTTCCAAATAGGGAAAGGAGTATGTCAAGGCTGTGTACTGTCACCCTGCTTATTTAACTTATATGCAGAGTACATCATGCAAAATGCCAGGCTGGATGAAGCACAAACTGGAATTAAGATTGCTGGGAGAAACATAAATAATATCAGATATGCAGATGACACCAACCTTATGGCAGAAAATGAAGAAGAACTAAAGAGCCTCTTGATGAAAATGAAAGAGGACAGTGAAAAAGTTGGCTTAGAACTCAACATTCAGAAAACTAAGATCATGGCATCTGGTCCCATCACTTCATGGCAGATAGATGTGGAAACAGTGGAAATAATGACAGACAATTTTTTTGCTCTCCAAAATCACTGCAGATGGTGATTGCAGCCATGAAATTAAAAGACACTTGCTCCTCAGAAGAAAGTTATGACCAACCCTAGACAGCATATTAAAAAGCAGAGGCATTACTTTGCCAACAAAGGTCTGTCTAGCCAATGCAATGGTTTTTCCAGTAGTCATGTATGGTGTGAGAGTTGGATTATAAAGAAAGCTGAGCACCAAAGAAATTGATGCTTTTGGACTGTGGTGCTGGGGAAGACTCTTGAGAGTCCTTTGGACTGCAAGGAGACCCAACCAGTCCATCCTAAAGGAAATCAATCCTGATTATTCATTGGAAAGACTGATGCTGAAGCTGAAACTGCAATACTTTTGGCCACCTGATGGGAAGAACTGACTCACTGGAAAAGACCCTGATGCTGGGAGGGATTGGGGGCAGGAGGAAAAGACGTTGACAGAGGATGAGATGGCTGGATGGCATCACCGACTCAATGGACATGAGTTTGAGTAAATTCCAGGAGTTGGTGATAGACAGGGAGGCCTGGTGTGCTGCAATTCATGGGGTCGCAAAGAGTCGGACACGAGTGAGTGACTGAACTGAACTGAACTGATACCTACAGAATATTAACTTCTCAAAACATCAGGCAGAAATAACCACCCGTGTTGCTTCTCAGTGAAAATAGCAGAATTTTCTTGTCTGTACTTACTAGTGTGTGCATGCTCAGTTGCTCAGTCATGTCCAACTCTCTGTGACTTCATGGTCTGTAGTCCTCCAAGCTCCTCTGTCCGTGACATTTTCCAGGCAAGCATACTAGAGTGAGTTGTCATTTCCTCCTCCAGAGTATCTTCCTGACCCATGGATCAAAGCTGCTTCTCCTGAGTCTCCTTCATTGGCAGGCAGATTCTGTAGCACTGAGCTACTTGGGAAGCCCATTTAGTAGTGAAGAAACTTTAAAGACTTCAGTTGTTCAGACCTTTTGGTTTCATCTCCCCTATTTGGCCTGTGATGATAAAATACTGGCCTCAAACTCCCTCAGTGCTTATATCCTCAGTGTTTCCCACACTTTCGTGGTATCAGCTTGTGATTTTGTTTCTTGGTTGAAATCTAAAATTTATTTTTGGTCACAGGGGATTTTTTCTTTCATTTTTAATTTAAAATTTTCATTGCTGTTTGTATATTTTATTTTAAAATTTCTGTGTGTTTGAAGCAGGATGAATAATATGTATTAGCTGTAAAACTGTACCAAAGTAGTTATAAGAGGTGATTTTTGCTTGTTCTTGTAAATCTTCTGGGCTATAGGAATCACTTAACTGACTTTAGGATCCATCAGTAACCATGCCTCATGAAAGTTCACCTTAGTGATTTAATAAGCCAGCCATGCCTATCTTAAACATTAGAGAGTGTTTCCATTTTAATTGAATCCTGAGTTTTCTTTTTTTTTTTAATCAATAAACATGTCTTATTAGGAAATAGATACTATCTCCTTTTATCTACTGTGGCCTTTGAAGTTACTGAAATATTAAAGCATAATGGTGCTATATCTGGTTATACTCCCTTCTAAAATCCTGACTTTCTCTGTTTACAAATTCCATGTAGATTGTTATCTCAGTATCAGAAGTGGTTTCACTAACCTCAAGAGTTGTCTTTTGTGTGTGCAGAGATTCTATAAACTGGTAGTTTTAAGTGGAACTTTAAGCTTTTACACAGCACATTGTAATTGTAGGATATGAATATCTCTTCCAGGTAATATCTTATATATATATATATATGTATATTAGGGTAGAGTAGAATATTTTTCAAACTGAGTTTTAACAAACACTAACCCCAGGAGTTTATTGAGTGAAAAAATAAGGCAAGGAGTCAAACTATTTTGAAAAATGCTATGCACAACCCCATTTTAGGGTATTCATAATGTATATTCAAATTATAAAACTTATAAAAATATTGTCATAAAGAACTTAGTTTTATTTTTAATCTTATATATTTTAAGACATATTAAAGAAGAGTTTAAGGTTTATAATAAAACACAGAGAAAGATACAGAAATTTTATATATGTTCTCTACCCCTGCACATACATAGCCTCCTCTATTATAAATATGCAGAAAGGTATTTTTTTTTTTTAACAAAAGATCAACCTTCATTGTTACATCAAAATTAATCAAAGTTTATAGTTTTCATTAGAGCTCACTCAGTGCTCTGAATTCTGTGGGTTGAACAAATATATAATACATATATCTATCCTTATAATATGAAGCATAATATTTTCACTACTCTAATAATCCTCTATGCTCTGCCTATTCATGTCTTTCCCCTTATCCCATAGCAATCACTGATCTTCTTACTCTTTTTATTATCTCCATAATTTTGTCCTTCCCATAATGTATTATAGATAAAATTATATAATCAGGCAGACTTTTTCAGTTTGGCTGCCCTCGGTCAGAATTACGTATTTAAGATTCCTCCTTATCTCTTTTTATGGCTCCATAGCTCATTTCCTTTTAGAGCTGAATAATATTTCATTTTTTGAATGTACCACAGTTTATTTATCCATATACCTCCCTAAGGATATCTTAAGTGCTACCAGGTTTTGGTAATTATGAATAAAGCTGTCATAAATATCTCTATACAGGTTTTTCCATAGATATAAGTTTTCAACTTCTTTGAGTAAATGCCAAGGAGCATGATTGTTGTATCATATGAGTACCTATAGTTTTCTAAGAAGCTAACAAAATGTCTTCATACGGCTCTTCCATTTTTCATTCACACCATCAATGAGTGAGAATTCCTGTTGTTCCACATATTACCCCACACTGTGGGTTGTCAAGTGTTCTGGAGTTTGGCAATTCCAGTTGTTGTGTAGTCTCATCGTTTTAATTTGTATTTACCTGATGACACATGATGTGAAACATATTTTCATTTGATTAATTGCCATACAAATATCTTGTTTGCTAAGGTGTCTAATCAAGTCTTTGGTCCATTTTTTGAATTATTTTCTTGTTGTTGAGTTTTAAAAGTTCTTTGCATATTTAGGATATGTAAAGATGTCCTTTATCAGATGTGCATTTTGCAAATATTTTCTCCCATTCTGAGTCTTGATTTTTCATTCTCTTGACAGTATCCTTCACAGAGCAAGCTTTTATTTTTTTGTGACACTGCATGGTTTATGGAATCTTAGTTTCTTGTTGTTGTTCAGTCACTGAGTCATGTCCAACTCATCGCGACCCCGTGAACTGCAGCATTCCAGGCTTCCTTGCCCTTCACTATCTACCAGAGAATCCTCAAACTCATATCCATGAGTCAGTGATGCCATCCAAGCATTTCATCCTATTGTTCCCTTCTCCTGCTGCCTTCAATATATCCCAGCATCAGGGTCTTTTCTAATGAGTCGGTTCTCCACCTTAGGTGGCTAAAGTATTGGAGCTTTAGCTTCAGCATCAGTCCTTCCAATAAATACTCAGGATTGATTTCCATTAAGTTTGACTGGTTTGAACTCTTTCAGTCCAAGGAACTCTCGACGGTCTTCTCCAGTACCACAGCACAAAAGCATCAATTATTTGGCATTCAGCCTTCTTTATGGTCCAACTCTCACATCCATACATGACTACTGGAAAAATCATGCTTTGACTATATGGGCTTTTGTTGACAAAGTAATGTACCTGTTTTTTAATATGCTGTCTAGTTTGGTCATAGCTTTTCTTTCAAGGAGCAAGTGTCTTTTAATTTCATGGCTGCAGTCACCATCCACAGTGATTTTGGAGCCCAAGAAAATAAAATATCTCACTGTTTTCATTGTTTCCCTATCTATTTGCCATGAATTGATGGGACCAGATGCCATGAACTTCATTTTTTGAGTGTTGAGTTTTAAACCAGTTTTAAGCCAAGAGAGTGAAAAAACTCTCCTCTTTCACCTTCATCAAGAAGCTCTTTGCTTTCTGCCATAAGGGTGGTATCATCTGCATATCTGATGTTATTGATATTTCTCCCAGCGAGCAGTCTTGATTCCAACTTTTGCTTCATCCAGCCCGGCATTTGCATGATGTAATCTCCAATATAAGTTAAATAAGCAAGGTGACAATATTCAGCCTTGACATACTCCTTTCCCAATTTTGAACCAGTCCATTGTTCCATGTCTGGTTCTAACTGTTGCATCTTGACCTGCGTAAAGGTTTCTCAAAAGATAGGTAAGGTGGTCTCTTATTCCCATCTCCTTAAGATAGTCAGTAAAGCTGAAGTAGATATTTTTTTTTCTGGAACTCTCTTGCTTTTTCTATGATGCAGTGGATGTTGGCAATTTGATCTCTGGTTCCTCTGCCTTTTCTAAATCCAGCTTGAACATCTGGGAGTTCTCAGTTCACGTACTGTTGAAGCCTGGCTTGTACAATTTTGTAATGATTAGCGTTACTTTGCTGGCATGTGAAATGAGTGAAACAGTGTGGTAGTTTGAACATTCTTTGGCATTACCCTTCTTTGGGATTGGAATGAAATGGACCTTTTCCAGTCCTGTGGTCACTGCTGAGTTTTCCATATTTGCTAGCATATTGAGTGCAGCACTTCCACAGCATCATCTTTTAGGATTTGAAATAGCCCAGCTGGAATTCCATCACCTCCACTAACCTTGTTCATAGTGGTGCTTTCTAAGGCCCACTTGACTTCGCACTCCAGAATGTCTGGCTCTAGGTGAGTAATCACACCATTGTGGTTATCTGTGTTACTAAAATCTTTTTTGTAGAGTTCTTCTGTATATTCTGGGCTTCCCTCGCAGCTCACCTGGTAAAGAATCTGCCTTCAATGCGGGAGACCTGGGTTTGATCCCTGAGTTGGGAAGATCCTCTGGTGAAAGAAAAGGCTACCCACTCTAATATTCTGACCTGGAGAATCCCATGGACTGTATAGTCCATGGGGTCACAAAAGTCAGACCCGACTGAGCAACTTTCACTTTCACTTTCACTTTCATTTTCTGTGTATTCTTGCCACTTCTTAATATCTTCTGCTTCTCTTAGGTCCATACCATTTCTGTCCTTTATTGTACCCATCTTTGCATGAAATGTTCCCTTGATATCTCTAATTTTTTTTTTTTTTGAAGAGATCTCTAGTCTTTCCCTTTCTATTGCTTTCCTCTATTTCTTTGCTTTGTTCACTTAGGAAGGCTTTCTTATCTCTCCTTGCTATTCTTTGGAACTCTGTATTCAGATGTGTGTATATTTCCTTTTATCTTTTGCGTTTTGCTTCTCTTCTCCTCTCAGCTAATTGTAAGGCCTCCTCAGACATACATTTTACCATTTTGCATATTTTTTTCCTTGGGGATGGTTTTGATCACCCCGTTCTGCACAGTATCATGTTAGTCCTCTGACCAGGGATTATACCCAGTCCCACAACAGTGCAAGCACTGAGTCCTAACCCTGAACTGCTAGGGAACTCCCTAAAGTATTTACTTAATGAAGTCCAGGTTACAAATGACTTACCTCATGGATTATGCTTTTGGTATTATATCTAAAAAGGTAACACTATATCCCAAGGCAATAGAATTTCTCCCAAAGCAATAGAATAAATTATCTCCAGGTGTTTTATAGTTGTATGTTCTACATTTAGATCTGTGATCCATTTAGAATTATCTTTTATGAATATTTTAATTTCTGTGTAAATTGCTTTTTAAAATTTCCATTTAATCCCCCAATATTTGTTTTTTAAAATATTTGTTTTCTTCATTATCAAAACATTATAAGATGACCATATTTATGGGAGTCTATTTCTAGGCTCATTATTTTGTTCCATTGATCTATTTGTCTATTCTTTCATAAATGTCATAGTGTCTTAATTAGTCACTTTATAGACAGTCTTGAAGTTATATAGTATCAGTCCTCCAGATTTCCTTTTCTCCTTCAATATTATGTTGTCTATGCTGGGTCTTTTGCTTCCCTACATAAGCTTTGGAATCAGTTTATTGTGTGTGTGTGCATGTGTGTGTGCGTGTGTATGTGTGTGTGTGTGTGTGTGTATGTTAGTTGCTCAGTCATGTCCAAATCCTTGAGAACCCATGGACTGTAGCCTGTCAGGCTCCTCTGCCCTTGGAATTCTCAGCAAGAATACTGAAGTGGATTGCCATTTCCTTCTCCAGGAGATCTTCCTGACCCAGTGATTGAACCCAGTTCTTCTACATTGCTGGCAGGTTTTTTACCATTTGAGCCACCAGGAAAGCCTCCTCAGTTCAACATATTCACTTTTAAAAACTTGCTGAAATTTTGGTGGATATTGCATTGAATCTATGGATCAAGTTGGGAGTAAATGATCTTCTTGACACTATTTTATCTTAGTATGAACATAGATTATTTTTTTATTTATTTACTTCATTGTTTTGGTTCAGTTTTGCTTACAGTTTTCATCTCCATTTTATTCATTACCTCTCTAATCTTTATTATATCACTCCTTGTTCTGACTTTAGTCTATTTATTTTTCTTTTTCTAATACTTTTAGCTGGAAAGCTAGGTTGCTTGAAATCTTTCTTGCTTATTGAGGACACCTTGTGGCTATGAACTTACCTCTTAGAACTACTTTTGCCACTTCCTGTAGATTTTGGGGAGCTGCATTTCCATTTTCATTTGTCTCTAGATATTTTCTGATTTCCTCTTTGATTTCATGGTTGGCTCACTCATTTAGTAGAATGTTGTTCAGTCTCCACATGTTTGTGTTCTTCTATGTTCTTTTTTTTTTCTTTTTGTATAAATTTTTAGTTTCATACTGTTTTGTCAGAAAAAAGAAATACTTGTTATAATTTCTATTGTCTTAAATTTGTCAAGACTTGTTTTTGTGACCTACTCTGTGAACAACCTGTAGAACATTTCATGCACACTTGAAATGAATATGTATTCTACTTTTTCAGTACATAAAATCCTAAACATGTTACTTAAGTCCAACTGGTTGAATGTGTCATTTAAGACTATTGTTGCTTATTGATTTTCTTTCTAGATAATCTATCCATTGATGTCAGTATGCTGTTAAAGTCCCATACTATTTGTTTTTTAATTGTAAATTCCTCCACAATACCTGTTAGTATATATTTAAGTGCTCCTGTATCAGGTACTTTTATGTAGCAAGTGTAATATCCTCTTCTTGCATTGATCTCTTTATCATTATATAACCCCCTCCTTTGGGTTTTGTTACAGACTTTTATTTTAAAGGATCATTTCACAGGGCACAGAATGGGTTGATATGTTATTTCTCTCAATATTTCAAAAATTTTGCTCAGCTTTTTTCTTTCTTGTATGCTTTCTGAGGAGTCAGATGTAATTCTTATATTTACTGTCTATAGGTAAAGTTTATTTTTCTCCTCTGGGATTGTTCAGGATTGTTTATCTTTGTTTTTCTCTACTTTGAAGATAATATACCTAATTGTAGTTTTGGGGCATTTTCCTAGCTTGTGTTCTCTGAATTTCTTGGATCTTTGGTTTGGTATGTGACTTAACTTGGGAAAAATTCTCAGTCATTATTGATTTAAATGTCACTTCTGTTTTCTGCTTCTTTTTCTCCTTCTAATATTTCTATTACCTGTACTGTACAACTTTTGTAGTTGCCCCAAGGTCTTTGTTTTTTTGTTTTTTTTTTTAACTTAAGAGCATAGGTGTTTTCTTAGTCTTTCTGTTTTTATTTATTTTATCTAGCAAGTAGGATTTCATTAAGTCAAAGACCCAAAAATTTGATGACAGAAACAAAATTATCATCACCTGGAAAATTAGAAATATAAATTTGGGCTTCAATTCCATATCTATTTAGTCAAAAACTCTAAACTCAAGGTTTGGTCTATTCTATGAAACTTCTCTAGGTCATTACAAGATGCCAAACTTCAAGAAGTATGACTTTAAATTTATTTTCCAAAATATACTAAATATTTCAGAGCCATCAGTTAGTTGAAATAATATATTGGAAAGCTTGGTTCAATCAATTCTTTTTTTCTTATCTTTTGTTATAAATGTCTTTGAATATTTTATCAAAAAAATTTAATATGGTATTAGAGTATAATTAATATAAAGTTTCTTTCAAGAGGATTTGTTTCAATTTACACTGGTATCAAAAATATAAATTATTTCTTAAATTATACTTCCTTTTTTTAATTTCAATTTTTCTAAATTCCATTTGCAATTGTATTATGAAAATAAAAATACTTCAAGCTTTTATTTATAAAAACTAATAAATTAATGATTTAAATGCTTATTGTGTATCTGTTCTTATGAATATTAGTTTTTTAAAACTAGTAAATTAACTAACTTTTAAAGGGAGTTTTACATGTGCCTAGACCTTTTTCAAATGAAATGTACTTTTTATCCATTCATCTGCTGATGGACATCTAGGTTGCTTCCACGTCCTGGCTATTATAAACAGTGCTGCTATGAATATTGGGGTACACGTGTCTCTTTCAATTCTGGTTTTCTCAGTGTGTATGCCCAGCAGTGGGATTGCTGGATCATAAGGCAGTTCTATTTCCAGAATGGCATTGTAACATGTATAGTATCATGTATGAAACAAGTCACCAGTCCAGGTTCGATGCACGACACTGGATGCTTGGGGCTGGTGCACTGGGACGATCCAGAGGGATGGCATGGGGAGGGAGGAGGGAGGAGGTCTCAGGATGGGGAACACATGTATACCTGTGGCGGATTCACCTCGATATATGGCAAAACCAATACAATATTGCAAAGCCAAAAAATAAAATAAAAAAAATGAGGAAAAAATGAGAAAAAAAATGAAATGTACTTGATTTGCAATGTTATATTAGTTTCAGGTGCACAGCATTGTGAAATTTATATTTTCATATTTATTTATATCAAAGTATTATCTAATTCACTCTCTGATGATGCTGTTTTAAATATAATGTCCTATTATATGTATTCCAACTCTTATAATGTGTCTTACTCCTTAAGAAAAGTTATGACCAACCTACAGCATATTAAAAAGCAGAGACATTACTTTGTCAACAAAGGTCTGTGTAGTCAAGGCTATGGTTTTTCCAGTATTCATGTATGGATGTGGAGTTGAACTATAAAGAAAGCTGAGCGCTGAAGAACTGATGTTTTTGAACTGTGGTGTTGGAGAAGACACTTGAGAGTCCCTTGGACTGCAAGGAGATCCAACCAGTCTATCCTAAAGGAGATCAGTCCTGCATGTTCATTGGAAAGACTGATGTTGAGGCTGAAACTCCATTACTTTTGCCACATGATGCGAAGACCTGACTCATTTGAAAAGACCCTGATGCTAGGAAAGATTGAGGGCAAGAGGAGAAGGGGATGACAAAGGATGAGATGGTTGAATGGGTCACGGACTTAATGGACTCAAATTTGGGTGAACTCCAGGAGTTAGTGATGGACAGGGAGGCCTGACGTACTGTGGTTCATGGGGTCTCAAAGAGTCGAACAGGACTGAGTGACTGAACTGAATGTCATTGTTTTCTTATTAATTTTCTGTCTGGATGATCTGTCCATTGATAAAAGATTGATAAAACATAAAGTCCCCTATAATTATTTTATTGTTGTCAATTTCTTCCTTTATTCCTGTTTATTGCTACTTTATATATTTAAGCACTCATAGTTGAATTTATATTTTAAAATGCTATACCTTTTTATTGTATTGATTCCTTTATCCTTATATGTCTTTTTTTGTCTTTTATTATAAACTTTGTTTTAAAGTCCACTTTAAAATAGAAAGCCTATCCAGCATATTTTTGTTTCCATTTCCATGGAATATATTTTTCCATACCTCACTTTCAGTATTTTTGTGTCTTTAGCTCTAAATTGATTATCCTGTAAGCAGCATAGATGGGTCTTTGAATATTATGTTTATTTCTTTTTTCAGTCTATATTCTCTTTGTTCTTTGAGGATTCTATTGATGTATGCTCTGGCACAGGTGGTCTTGTGGTAAAGAACCCACCTTCCAGAGCAGGAGACATAAGAGATGTGTATTGGATCTCTGGGTCAGGAAGATCCCCTGAAGTAGGGCATGGCAACCCGCTCCAGTATTCTTGCCTGGTGACTCCCATGGACAGAGGAACCTGGTGGGCTACAGTCCATATGGCCACAGAAAGTTGGGCATAAATAAAGCGACTTAGCATGCATGCAGCACTAGCACAGAAATTTTATATCTCATCTGTGTTCAATCTACTAATGAACATTTCAAGTGCATTCTTCATTTCTGTTATAGGTTTTAAAAACATCTCTAGTATTTATTTTTTGTTCTTTCTTAAGACTTGCCTCTCTCTACTTATATTGTTTATCTGTTCTCACATGCTGTCTACTTTATCCATTACAGCCCTTGGCATATTAATCATGAAAAAGAAAAGTGGGAAGTGCCACCTTGGAAGCTTGGCAGGCAACAGTCCATGGGGTCACAAAGAGCTGGACATGACTGAGTGACTGACACACACTGAACTTTAGTCACCAGGCTCCTCTGTCCATTGAATTCTCCAGGTGAGAATACTGGAGTAGATTGCCATTCCATTCTCCAGAGGATCTTCCCAACCCAGGGATCAAACCTGGGTCTCCCAGATTGCAGGTAGATTCTTAACTGTCTGATAGTTGTTTTAACTTTCTGGTCTAAGAATCCAGCCCCACTGATGGGTCTGGTTCTGGTGCTTGCTCTATATCTTCAAATTATGTTTTTGACATCTGGTATGTCTTGTAATTTTTTTTCTTACTGGCTGTAAATTAATTGCTGTAAATAGTTTTTTTTTTTTCTTTCTTTCTTTTCATACTGTTTATGGGGTTCTCATGGCAAGAATACTGGAGTGGTTTCCCATTCCCTCCTCCAGTGCACCACATTTTGTCAGAACTCTCCAGTATAACCTAACCATCTTTGGTGGCCTTATGCGGCATGGCTCATAGATTCATTGAGTTATGCAAGCCCCTTTACCATAACAAGGCTGTGATCCATGAAGGGAAAAAAAGACCCTGATGCTTAGAAAGATTGAAGGCAAAAACAGAAGGGGATGGCAGAGGATGAGATGGTTAGTTAGCATTACTGACTCAATGGAGATGAATTTAAGCAAACTCCAGGGGATGGTGAAGGACAGGGAAGCCTGGTGTGCTGCAGTCTACAGATATGCAAAGAGTCAGATATGACTTACCGACTAAACGACAGGCTTTTAATCATGTGGTGTTGAAGTCTGAGGGGAAGAAACTTTCTTTAGTTAGTTCTGTGATTAAATCTCCATATTTTTGTGTGTGAACCTATGCCTTTGAAATATGAACTTTGTAAGTGTTTATTATTTTTTGTCCTCTCCCTCATAGATTGGATAGGATGGCTATCATGAAAGGGAGTGAATAATTTTCTTCCCCAGGTCACTCATGCTCTGGAAGTTCAGGGTCTTCTTAGTTAATTTTCCCAAAAGGCAGGCCTTGTTATCAATAGACTGCTTCAGCATATTTCAAAATGGGTTCTTGCCCCTGTACCTGCTGGAAGACTTAGGGTCTTTTTTCTGGTATTTACTGTGGGACTCTGGTAAAACTCCTGGAGGTATGTCTCACAGTATTGTGGGGGTTCCCTAATGACTGGGTCCTCTCGAGTTTTTAATTTTCAGACTTGTCTGCACTAAACCTCTAGCAGTTCTTCAATTACAGTTCATGTTTTCCTAGCTAGGTACGGTTCATAGTGGGAGCTTCTGCTTATGAATATGCTCTGGTGAAACTTGACTCCCTTTATTTGCCTATTTCTCCAGTCTTGAGAGCAGGACTTTGCCCTGTGTTTGTGTCTTTCTTATGGATCCCCCTAAAATGATTGATTTTCAGTTTGTTCAGTAGTTACTTGTTAGGATGTGGCCCCAAAAAAGAAATCCTACAACTGGATACAAAGATTAAAATGTCTTATGAAACCTACCTATATCCCTTTGCCAAGAATAATTGTCTTCCAAACTTTACTACAATGCTATGTATTATGTTTTTTTTAATATTTTTATAGGTGATCCTTTTCTAGGTTCTTATATTAATAATTAGAAACCTGCCTCAAAATAATTATTACAGAAAGATTGGGTTTGATTAGGCATATTCTGCTCATTCATGGCACTTTAAAAAAAAAGGAAGCTACTTATTAATGATTATATTGTCAGAAATTTTGCATTAATATGTTATTTATTTTGCAAAAGTAAAAGGAAGTTTCTGTACTCTGTATACCATTTGCTAAGTCTGTACCAAGGGACTGAATACTCAGTCTAAACAGAAAAATGACTTAAGGATAAAATGTAAGATAATAAGAAAGGTTAATTCATGACTAATTCCCAAACTTTTACTAAGTCCCCCTGTGTCTCAATCACTATGTAGGTATTACAGATACAAGTAGAAGAATTAGACTTTGTGTTTCTCTCTTGTCTTTTAGATATTATCTAAAACTGTATCCCAGTTTTAGTTTGTCCAGCTGAATTATTTTCAGTTTGTCCAACTAACATGTTGTATGATGCTTTTCTCTTGTATTCCAAATCTCTTCAGCCTTCTAAGATTAACTTCTTATACCACCCTGGGTGTAAATGTTTTATGATTTTTATCTATTAGCCCTGACAGAGTCTCTATCTGTTTCAGAAGAGCCCTATTATACCACCAGCTGGAAATCTTTACATTTGCCATTTTTTCCAACCACTTGTGCAGAATTCTAATCTCGCATCATCTACCCTATAACCCTGAAGCTAAATTGGCAATATTTCTTAAGGCACCATGTAGAGAGATTTAATCCTAAAGCAACCATGTAAAATAATGCATGTGCTACCAATTTAAATGCTGCACTTTATGTGTGCAGTTTAAAGGGAGAAATTATACATTGTTGCAATGAACTCTAAAACTGCTCAGAAGAAGAAATGATATTGTAAGAAAACTAGTGAGTTTTTAAAAGATCATAAAAAGCAGTACATTTATCTGCATTAATGATTGACTAAACATTATGTAAAAATTGACTACATTGTAGAATTGTATTTAATTTTATTTAGTGTGAATTTGGGCACAGCATTTTACTTACTTAATTTCAAGTAGTGTGTAATAAAGAGACAAGTGTTTGTTTTTAGCCATAAAATTCTCTATGAAGAAGAAGAACTGCATACACTGATATAAAAAGCAACATATTCATTTGTTTACTTATCAATTTATCCAATATTATTAAGCAGCACCTCTCTCCCTAAGGAACACTGCAATTTTTTGTGATTCACATGGCTAACATAGGCTTATTTGCTCCATAACTGGTTTCAAAGGGGCTTTCATAAAATTGTTATTTGTTTGAAAATAAATGATCATTTCCACTTTCTTAGATTAGAAAAGAGCTTTTAAAAATGGTGATTTTTGTATTCATACCAATTGTGTCATTTTTCTATCCTGATTGAGCAAGTCAGGTAACCTTTCTGATACCAGGTTTTCTTATGTGTTTATTGTTTATCAGTCCATTTTAGATATCTGAAATATACCAGACCACATGTTTTGCACAAATTTATATGAGTTGCCACTTGTTATATTATCTACAAAGAGAATTTTTTTTTCTCATTTTTAATTAAGGAAATTATGAAACAAATTAAATTCATTATGTAAAATTATTCAGGCCAGGAAGTATTAGAGCTAGAATTTAGGTCAGCCTGATCTGGCTAAGGTAAAGTTCAAATTCTTAATATTAGGCAAACCTCCTTACTGTGGTGATATTGGGAATTCTACTTCAGAGTGTTGTGAGGATTTTTCAGCAACTGAGAAAATATCTCTGAATTCTCTTGAACTTATC
This sequence comes from Bubalus kerabau, assembly GCF_029407905.1. Classification (NCBI taxonomy): domain Eukaryota; kingdom Metazoa; phylum Chordata; class Mammalia; order Artiodactyla; family Bovidae; genus Bubalus; species Bubalus kerabau. The sequence goes on along the minus strand of NC_073627.1, from coordinate 98,351,599 downwards.
AGATCAGATCAGATCAGTCGTTCAGTCGTGTCCGACTCTTTGCGACCTCATGAATCGCAGCACGCCAGGCCTCCCTGTCCATCACCAACTCCCGGAGTTCACCCAGACTCACATCCATCGAGTCAGTGATGCCATCCAGACATCTCATCCTCTGTCGTCCCCTTCTCCTCCTGCCCCAAATCCCTCCCAGCATCAGAGTCTTTTCCAATGAGTCAACTCTTTGCATGAGGTGGCCAAAGTACTGGAGTTTCAGCTTTAGCATCATTCCTTCCAAAGAAATCCCAGGGCTGATCCCCTTCAGAATGGACTAGTTGGATATCCTTGCAGTCCAAGGGACTCTCAAGAGTCTTCTCCAACACCACAGTTCAAAAGCATCAATTCTTTGGCGCTCAGCCTTCTTCACAGTCCAACTCACACATCCATTCATGACCACAGGAAAAACCATAGCCTTGACTAGCCAGACCTTTGTTGGCAAAATAGTGTCTCTGCTTTTGAATATGCTATCTAGGTTGGTCATAACTTTCCTTCCAAGGAGTAAGCACCTTCTAATTTCATGGCTGCAGTCACCATCTGTAGTGATTTTGGAGCCCAGAAAAATAAAGTCTGACATTGTTTCCACTGTTTCCCCATCTATTTCCCATGAAGTAGTGGGACTGGATGCCATGATCGTTTTCTGAATGTTGAGCTTTAAGCCAACTTGTTCACTCTCCACTTTCACTTTCATCAAGAGGCTTTTGAGTTCCTCTTCACTTTCTGCCATAAGGGTGGTGTCATCTGCGTATCTGAGGTTATTGATATTTCTCCTGGCAATCTTGATTCCAGTTTGTGTTTCTTCCAGTCCAGCATTTCTCATGATGTACTCTGCATATAAGTTAAATAAACAGGGTGACAATATACAGCCTTGTTGAACTCCTTTTCCTATTTGGAACCAGTCTGTTGTTCCATGTGCAGTTCTAACTGTTGCTTCCTGACCTGTACAAATTTCTCAAGAGGCAGATCAGGTGGTCTGGTATTCCCATCTCTTTCAGAATTTTCCACAGTTTATTGTGATCCACACAGTCAAAGGCTTTGGCATAGTCAATAAAGCAGAAATAGATGTTTTTCTGGAACTCTCTTGCTTTTTCTATAATCCAGCAGATGTTGGCAGTTTGATCTCTGGTTCCTCTGCCTTTTCTAAAACCAGCTTGAACATCAGGAAGTTCACGGTTCACATATTGCTGAAGCCTGGCTTGGAGAATTTTGAGCATTACTTGAACTTATAGATGTCTACAAATGTAAAACATATATTCATAATCTACTTAAGTTTACTATTTCTCCCAAAAGCCTTATAAACTTGAATATGTTTGTCTTCCTTATAAAATTATTCTTTGATTACATAGAGTTATTTTTATGTACAATATATGACTCTATGAATTAGTCACACACAGTAATAAAAATATAAATACACATAAATGCAAATTTGGCAAATGATATCTTGATACTCAAAGAAAAATGTTTTAACTTTCCCATGTTATTTAAAATGATTAGAAAAAGTAAAGTAACTGATACTTTAAAACATTAAAAACTGCAGTATTTATTTTATTTCGGTTTCAAATCATTGATGACTCACAATGTCAAAATGATTTGTTGAGTTGATATTAACTTTCTTTTATCTGAGACTACTAATTCCCCCCGCATGTTTGAATAATAGTTTTGTGAGCTACGGGCTTCCCTGGTGGCTTAGGTGGTAAAGAATCCACCTGCATTGCGGGAGACCTGGGTTCAGTCCCTGGGTTGGGAAGATAGCTTGGAGAAGGGAACAGCTACCCGCTCCAGGATTCTGGCCTGGAAATTCCAGGGTCAGAACAGCCTGGCAGGGGAGTCCATGGGGTTGCAAAGAGTTGGACACGACTGAGCAACTACCACTTTTCACTTTGTGAACTATAAAATTCACTACTGACAATTATTTTCTTTCACCACTTTCTTTTCACCTCCATGGTTTCAAATGGGAAATCTGTGGTTATTTGAATTGGCATTCCTATTAATGCTAATGAATAACCTCTCTCTGCTTCCAGTTTATTTATCTTTTTTTTTTTTTCTATTCTAAGTTGAGTTTTGATGTATCCTGAGGTGGAGTTCTTTGGAACTATACTGTTTGTGTTCACTCAGCTGCTTGGATCTGTAAATTTGTGTCTTTTCCCAAATTTGGGAAGTTTCAGACATTATCTTTTCACATACTCTTTCAATACAAGTCCCTTTTTCCTCTCCTCTGAGACTTCTGTGATACAAATCTTGGATCTTCTATAATGATCCATGAAATCTGAGGCTTTTGTTATTATTTTACTCCTTTTCTTCTCTGTTGTTTAGTTTTGCTGAATATTGTTCTTCCCTTAAGTTCACTGATTCTCTCTTCTGATATCTGCACTAGAGCCCATCCAATGTGTGTTGTATTCTGTTATTGTATTATTTACATCTATAATAACCATTTGTGTCTTTTTTATAACACATTACTTTGCTAAATTTTCAATTGTTTGCATTTGTTTCAAGAAAACTGTATTTAATTGTTGAAGCTTTTTTTTTTTTTTTTTATGATGGCTGCTTTAAATTCCTTGTTAGTTAAATCGACCTTCAGATATATCTCATTGGCATCAGTTAAATGTCTTTTCTCATTTAAGATATGCTTTTTGGTTCTTGATATGACAGGTGATTGTAACCTGAACATTTTATCTATTATGTTAGGATTTTGTCTATTATGTTAGGAGAGACTGTGACCCTGATTAGGTTCGGCACTTGGGTCTTAGCTTAATTTTCTGGGCTGTGATTCCAATGACAGTTTAATATTGAAGACTTTGAGGTGTTATTCTACTCTGATTGATTTATCTTATACCTCTGAGGCTCCCAGGCGTGGCCTGAGGGGATGAAAAATGTTTCTCTAGGCTAGGGGCTGTCTAATACGTCTGGGTGTAGAGTGTGTTGAGACCTCATATCAGTGCCCTACATCCTGCCAGATGTCTCTGAGCAATCAGGAGTCTTGTCCTACAAGAATAAAGAGGCTTCCCATACTATGACTGTAACTGGATTCCACCTGACATTGAAGTGATACTAAACAGGCTTCGTGGACCAGTTTGCTTCATGTAGTTTGGTCTCTCTTGTTGGCTCTGCCTGCTACCATCCATATCTCTCAGTGTCATTGTCTCTTACATTATTACCAGGTTTATAGTATTGCCTAGTGACTAGGATCAAGGAGATACAGGTCTATCTTGTTTGAAATGGAAGTCCAATGTTAATTTTCCCACTACCAGCAATATAAATTCAGAAAAACATATAATGTAACAATCAGTAAACTTATTTCTATGTATTCCAAGAGTGCTTGTTGGTTTATTATCACTTAACTGAGAAGAAATGTTCATATAAAATAAACACAACATCTACCATCTCTTAATGTTCTACCAATTCTCATTCTCTAATGTATTATTTTAGCCTTGCTCATTTTAGGAAACTCTAACCTTTATTCTTAATGAATTACATAATAAAACAGAACTCTTGTGAGGATTAGTTGAGTTAAAAACCCGAAACTTACCTAACAAAGACCAAAGATTCTTTCTTTATTTCTATCTAAAAATACTTTATTGAGATATGATTGACAGCAAAAAGCTGTACATTTTGAATGTATACCATTTGATGCTTAACATATACACACATAAAGCCATTACCATATTCAGTGTCATAAACTTATCTAACATTTTTTAAAGTTTCCTGTATTTATATGGTGAGAATGTTTAACACAAGATCTACATTCTAGGCAATTGTTTAAGTATTAAGTTCAATATTATCAACTACAGATTGTATGCTATATAATAGATTTCTAGGTCATATTCATCTTGCATAATTCATAAATTATATTTTTTGACTAACACTCCCATTTTCCTTCTCCCCAGATCCTAGTAACCTCCATTTTACTCTGCTTCTATGAGTTGACTATTTTAGATTTCTCAGATTCTCTAGTATTTGCCCTACTATGTCTATCTTATTTCAGTTGTCATGATGCTGCTGCTAAGTCGCTTCAGTCGTGTCTGACTCTGTGTGACCCCATAGACCATAGCCCACCAGGCTCCTCTGTCCCCGGGATTCTCCAAGCAAGAACACTGGAGTGGGTTGCCATTTCCTTCTCCAATGCAGAAAAGTGAAAAGTTAAAGTGAAGTTGCTCAGTCGTGTCCGACTCTTCATGACCTCATGGACTGCAGCCTACCAGGCTCCTCCATCCATGGGATTTTCCAGGCAAGAGTACTGGAGTGGGGTGCCATTGCCTTCTCCCTCAGTTGTCATGATGTCCTCCAAATTCAGCTCTGCTGTTGCAAATTGTGGGACTTGCTTTATTTTAAAAGCTCAATAATATTCCATTGCATGTAAGAACAATATTTTTTGTCAATGTATCTCTCATTGGGCACTTCAGTTGCTTCAATATCTTGGCTAATGTGAATGGTGATGGTCATTTAGTCACTAAGGCATGTCCAACCCTTGTGACTCCATGGACTGTAGCTCTCTAGACTCCTCTGTCCATGGAATTTCTCAGGCAAGAATAATAGAATGAGTTGCCATTTCCTACCCTAGGGGATCTTCCTACACGGGATTGAACCCACAAATCCATGTCTGCTGCACTGGAGGCAGATTATTTACTGCTTAGCCACTAGGGAAGCCCAGCTACTGTGAATAGTGCTGCAGTAAACATGGGAATACAGATGGCTCTTTGAGATATGCATTTTGTTTCCCTTGGATATGTACCTTAAAGTGTGATTACTAGATCATATTCTGTGTTTAATTTTTGTTGTTCAGTCACCCAGTCGTGCCCGACTCTTAGTGACCCCGTGGACCACAGCATGTCAGGCCTCCCTGTCCCTCACCATCTCCTGGAGTTTGCCCAAGTTCATGTTCATTGCATCAGTGATGGGGTCCAACCATCTCTGTTTAATTTTATATGGTCCCAAATAAGAAGGTCTTAGAGTGGACAGTGGGTAAACATCTATTGCCTGAAGAGAAAATTTACAGGAAGAAAAGAAAGTTTTTACCTTCTGTCTACTGTAGACTATCGAGTTGTTTCCACAACACAACAATTTTCAATATAATAGAGCAAATCACTCCTCTATTCAAAACTAACAGCTTTCATCATCACACTAAGTGCACACCAAAGTAATTACAATGGCTCTGAGTCTTTATTATGGTCTTTGCACTTCATTATGTGAACCGTGAACTTCCTGATGTTCAAGCTGGTTTTAGAAAAGGCAGAGGAACCAGAGATCAAATTGCCAACATCCGCTGGAACATGGAAAAAGTAAGAGTTCCAGAAAAACATCTATTTCTGTTTTATTGACTATGCTAAAGCCTTTGACTGTGTGGATCACAATAAACTGTGGAAAATTCTTCAAGAGATGGGAATACCAGACCACCTGATCTGCCTCTTGAGAAATTTGTATGCAGGTTAGGAAGCAACAGTTAGAATTGGACATGGAACAACAGACTAGTTCCAAATAGGAAAAGGAGTACGTCAAGGCTGTATATTGTCACCCTGCTTATTTAACTTATATGCAGAGTCCATCATGAGAAACTCTGGACTGGAAAAAGTGAAAGCTGGAATCAAGATTTCTGGGAGAAATATCAATAATCTCAGATATGCAGATCAGATCAGATCAGTCGCTCAGTCCTGTGCAATTCTTTGCGACCCCATGAATCACAGCACGCCAGGCCTCCCTGTCCATCACCAGCTCCCGGAGTTCAGGCAGACTCACGTCCATCGAGTCAGTGATGCCATCCAGCCGTCTCATCCTCTGTTGTCCCCTTCTCCTCTTGCCCCAATCCCTCCCAGCATCAGAGTCTTTGCCCATGAGTCAACTCTTCGCATGAGGTGGCCAAAGTACTGGAGTTTCAGCTTTAGCATCATTCCTTCCAAAGAAATCCCAGGGCTGATCGCCTTCAGAATGGATGAGTTGGATCTCCTTGCACTGCAAGGGACTCTCAAGAGACTTCTCCAACACCACAGTTCAAAAGCATCAATTCTTCGGCCCTCAGCTTTCTTCACAGTCCAACTCTCACATCCATACATGACCACAGGAAAAACCATAGCCTTGACTAGACGAACGTTTGTTAGCAAAGTCATGTCTCTGCTTTTGAAGATGGTATCTAGGTTGGTCAGAACTTTCCTTCCAAGGAGTAAGCGTCTTTTAATTTCATGGCTGCAGTCACCATCTGCAGTGATTTTGGAGCCCAGAAAAATAAAGTCTGACACTGTTTCCCCATCTATTTCCCATGAAGTGATGGGACCGGATGCCATGATCTTCATTTTCTGAATGTTGAGCTTTAAGCCAACTTTTTCACTCTCCACTTTCACGTTCATCAAGAGGCTTTTTAGATCCTCTTCACTGTCTGCCATAAGGGTGGTGTCATCTGCATATCTCAGGTTATTGATATTTCTCTTGGCAATCTTGATTCCCGCTTGTGCTTTTTCCAGTCCAGCGTTTTTCATGATGTACTCAATCAAGGCAAATTGGAAGTGGTCAAACAAGAGATGGCAAGAGTGAATGTCGACATTCTAGGAATCATCGAACTAAAATGGACTGGAATGGGTGAATTTAACTCAGATGACCATTATATCTACTACTGCAGGCAGGAATCCCTCAGAAGAAATGGAGTAGCCATCATGGTCAACAAAAGAGTCCGAAATGCAGTACTTGGATGCAATCTCAAAAACGACAGAATGATCTCTGTTCATTTCCAAGGCAAACCATTCAATATCATAGTAATCCAAGTCTATGCCCCAACCAGTAATGCTGAAGAAGGTGAAGTTGAATGGTTCTATGAAGACCTACAAGACCTTTTAGAACTAACACCCAAAAAGATGTCCTTTTCATTATAGGGGACTGGAATGCAAAAGTAGGAAGTCAAGAAAAACCTGGAGTAACAGGCAAATTTGGCCTTGAATACGGAATGAAGCAGGACAAAGACTAATAGGGTTTTGCCAAGAAAATTCACTGGTCATAATAAACAACCTCTTCCAACAACACAAGAGAAGACTCTACACATGGACATCACCAGATGGTCAACATGAAATCAGATGGATTATATTCTTTGCAGCCAAAGATGGAGAAGCTCTATACAGTCAGCAAAAACAAGACCAGGAGCTGACTGTGGCTCAGATCATGACCTCCTTATTGCCAGATTTAGACTGAAATTGAAGAAAGTAGGGAAAACCACTAGACCATTCAGGTATGACCTAAATCAAATCCCTTATGATTATACAGTGGAAGTGAGAAATAGATTTAAGGGCCTAGATCTGATGGGTAGAGTACCTGATGAACTATGGAATGAGGTTTGTGACATTGTACAGGAGACAGGGATCAAGACCATCCCCATGGAAAAGAAATGCAAAAAAGCACAATGGCTGTCTGGGGAGGCCTTACAAATCGCTGTGAAAAGAAGAGAAGCAAAAAGCAAAGGAGAAAAGGAAAGATATAAACATCTGAATGCAGAGTTCTAAAGAATAGCAAGAAGAGATAAGAAAGCCTTCTTCAGTGATCAATGCAAAGAAATAGAGAAAAACAACAGAATGGGAAAGACTAGAGATCTCTTCAAGAAAATCAGAGATACCAAAGGAACATTTCATGCAAAGATGGGCCCGATAAAGGACAGAAATGATATGGACCTAACAGAAGCAGAAGATATTAAGAAGACATGGCAAGAATACACAGAAGAACTGTACAAAAAAGGTCTTCAAGACCCAGATAATCATGATGGTGTGATCACTCACCTAGAGCCAGACATCCTGGAATGTGAAGTCAAGTGGGCCTTAGAAAGCATCACTACGAACAAAGCTAGTGGAGGTGATGGAATTCCAGTTGAGCTATTTCAAATCCTGAAAGATGATGCTGTGAAAGTGCTGCACTCAATATGCCAGCAAATTTGGAAAACTCAGCAGTGGCCACAGGACTGGAAAAGGTCAGTTTTCTTTCCAATCCCAAAGAAAGGCAATGCCAAAGAATGCTCAAACTACTGCACAATTGCATTCATCTCACATGCTAGTAAAGTAATGCTCAAGGTTCTCCAAGCCAGGCTTCAGCAATATGTGAACCGTGAACTTCCTGATGTTCAAGCTGGTTTTAGAAAAGGCAGAGGAACCAGAGATCAAATTGCCAACATCCACTGGAACATGGAAAAAGCAAGAGTTCCAGAAAAACATCTATTTCTGCTTTATTGACTATGCCAAAGCCTTTGACTGTGTGGATCACAATAAACTGTGGAAAATTCTTCGAGAGATGGGAATACCAGACCACCTGATCTGCTCTTGAGAAATTTGTATGCAGGTCAGGAAGCAACAGTTAGAACTGGACATGGAACAACAGACTGGTTCCAGATATGCAGATGACACCAACCTTATGGCAGAAAGTGAAGAGGAACTAAAAAGCCTCTTGATGAACGTGAAAGTGGAGAGTGAAAAAGTTGGCTTAAAGCTCAACATTCAGAAAATGAAGGTCATGGCATCTGGTCCCATCACTTCATGGGAAATAGATAGGGAAACAGTGTCAGACTTTATTTTTGGGGGCTCCAAAATCACTGCAGATGGTGACTGCAGCCATGAAATTAAAAGACTCTTACTCCTTGGAAGGAAAGTTATGACCAACCTAGATAACATATTCAAAAGCAGACATTGCCAAAAAAGGCTCGTCTAGTCAAGGCTATGGTTTTTCCTGTGGTCATGGATGGATGTGAGAGTTGGACTGTGAAGAAGGCTGAGCGCCAAAGAATTGATGCTTTTGAACTGTGGTGTTGGAGAAGTCTCTTGAGAGTCCCTTGCACTTCAAGGAAATTCAACCAGTCCATTCTGAAGGCGATCAGCCCTGGGATTTCTTTGGAAGGAATGATGCTAAAGCTGAAACTCCAGTACTTTGGCCACCTCATGCGAAGAGTTGACTCATGGGCAAAGACTCTGATGCTGGGAGGGATTGGGGCAAGAGGAGAAGGGGACAACAGAGGATGAGACGGCTGGATGGCATCACTGACTCGATGGATGTGAGTCTGGGTGAACTCCGGGAGTTGGTGATGGACAGGGAGGCCTGGCGTGCTGCGATTCATGGGGTCGCAAAGAGTTGGACACAACTGAGCGACTGAACTGAACTGAACTGAACTTGTACCTCATTACTTCACCTTTCTCAGTCTCCTTGTCAGTTACCACAGTCTTGCCAAATTGATCTCTATGTTCTCCTTCATGCTCAGCAAGCAGACCCCATCATAATGTAAGTGGCATTTTACTCTTCCCTTTATGGGATGCTATTTTTGACGTTTCATGATTCCCTCCTTCACCTCCTCTTGGCTCTATTTTCTTGCTAGACCTTTGCTAACTGTTCTATTTATTGTTCTAGTTCCTCTGCATTCATGTTCTCTGTTTTAGATTCTCTGTGCCAGTTTTTATCATTACAAAAGAGTATATATTTCATTTGTTCCATGGGCTTATGCACTATCTTCTGACTTGAAAATCCAACTTCCACAAAAGTGATCACATTTGTCTTTTTCTTCATTCCATCTATGTGTAGCAAATAAGAAATATCTTTTGAATGTATGAAATGCATAGAGGCTTCCAAGATATAAATATTATTATACATTGCCATACTCTAATAAAATATGTTACTCTTTTTGTGTAATTAATATTTTTCATGGTTACCTATAGCTTTTGGGTTGAGGTCAAATTCCAGAACTCTCAAGATCTTTCATTTCTGATGTCTACCTAGTCTCTTGACTCCACTTACTATTTCCTCCACACATACAGAAAATTGCTTGCAATTTTCAACTCTATCCTGTAATTTCACACTTTCTTCACATTATATATTATATGTATATTATATTATATATATATATTATATATATAATTTCTTCACATTATATATTATATATATTATATATTACATTATATATTATATATATAATATAATGTAGTTCTTCACATTTTATATTATATATATACAATAGTATCATATATTATATTATATATGTAATACATATATATAATATATATTTCTACTTCTTTGGAGAGGATAGCTAATCCCTCTAATGTTTTTAATAATAATTATAAAATAATAATTAAAGAGTATGAGAAATTTAAAGGAGATTAATAAAATAAATTTTGGAGGGAGAACAAGATGGTGCAGGAGTAGGTGGACATGGAGTACATCCTTCTCTCCATGGTTACATCAGGAATACACCTTTAGACACATAAGTGTATGTAGAACACCTGCTGAGAGCAGGCAGGAGTACCTGACCAGCAGAAAAGAATATACAGAACCACGCAAAAGTCAGTAGGATGAAGGAACTAGGGGGAAAACAGGAGTGTTAGTAAAACTGGACCTGCCCTCAGTGGGTGGGAGAACTGAAGCAGGGGTCCAATCCCCATGTCAGGGCAACTGTCGGAGTCAGAGGAGAAACATTTAAGGCTGAGAGTGAAACAGCTGATATGTGGCAGCCTAACTGGAATGAGAATCAGACAGTCCTTGGTGCAGCCATATATACCCCAGATAGATATGCAGGTATCCTAGAAATCACAGCGGCTGGGAGCTGGAGTTTAGGGATTGTGGAGCAATCCCAGGGCGAGGGCTGCTGTTGACTGCAGCGGGACATGTCGAGGGGAGGTGAGGGAGGAGACTGTGGTGGGAAATGCCTGTGAAGGAAAGCCAGGTAGCCATGGGAGCAAGGCGATACTGCTGAGTCATGCATAGGCAGTGGAGTCATCACAATAGCCTCTCTCTCTTCTTAAGCCAGCAACGGCAGCTGAATAATAGAGAGGCTGGCCCATCAAACACCTGACTCACTGAACTACAGACTAGGACACGACCCACTGTGCTCTTTTAAGTGACTGATACCCCAGACTAGAGTAGGAGCCAACCCAGAATGCCCTTTTAAGTGTCTGATGCCCTGATCTACAGAGTAAGACCCCACCAGGGGGGTCTTTCTATGTGTCTGACCCCCCGAACAACAAAGAAGGACCCCAGGCAAGGGAGCCCCCTAAGGGCCTGAATGGGCAGAGCTATGTAGATAGAATGGCCAAAGAGGCCTTCTGATCACCAGCTACAAGAGGCTTGAAAAAAGACTGATGGTGCCATAACTCCTGTGGCAGAGGCAGTCCACGTCCCTGTACACTTGGAGCCACTAGGGTCTCCAAAAGCCAAGCAGCTGAGCCACCTTCAACTCTCTGAGCCATGTTCAACTCTCACTGGTGAAGAGCTACCACAGGCAAAAAAAGTCTTGCATCTATGCATGCAGGGTCACTTTGGTTGTGTCCAACAATTTGCAACCCTGTGGACTATGGCCTGCCAGGCTTCTCTGTTCAGGGGGTTCTCCAGGCAAGAATATAGGAGCATATTGGCCAATACTGGTTGCCATGCCCTTCTGGAGCACTATATTTCCTGCTTCCCTAGCCACCAACTCCCATGAGTACCTAGTGCTGCCGGAACCCCTGCAACACAAGCAGCTGCACCACCTCCATACCTGGCCCTCACTGGGGCAGACCCAAGTCCTCCAGGGCAGCCTCAGGAGCAAACCCCAGTGGATGACTCACATGCACAGATGGAAATAAAACCACAATTGAAACCCAGGGGCAGTGTGGAAGAAGGCCAGTTAAGGAAGAAGACCCAAACCTTCCCACCAGCTGTACAAGCTGCAGATTAAATCCACACAATCAACTAGGCAGACTCTGTGTCTATGGAATATATAAAATGTCACTGAGAGCTCCCACAAAAGAAAATGCACTAGGTCTGATAGTTGTGGACATTGGAGGCAAAAACACATAGGAGTAGTACCAGATTAGAACCTGAGCTGCCCCCACAGCAGGTCCAGAGATCAACACAATATTGAAGCGCATCCTAGGAAGGTGAGGTGGACTGTGTACTTTATTTTTATTGGACATTTTCCATTTTATTTTCATTCCTTTATTCCCCACTTGACACCTTTCTTTAGCTTTGTTTTCCAGTTTGTGCTTTAGTTAGGTTTGTTCTTTAATGGTAAATATAATTTTTGATTTCCTTTGTATGCCAGGTCAATCTACTGTATTTTTGTTGGACTGCTTTGACTTTGCTCATGGTGTATATGTATATGTGTATATTCCATAATTTTAATTAGTATTTGTCTGATTTTGTAATGGTCATTTGTCTCGGGTTCATCTTTGGTTTCTTGTTCGTGGGAGTTTGTTTTAATCTCATTTTTGCCATAACAAACCACTTGTAGAATCTTTGTTCCTGACCAGAGATTGGCCAGCCCTGAGCCTTGGACTGGGGGCACTGACTCTAAGACCCTAGACACCAGAGAACTAACCTTAGGGAGTATCAAACTGTAAGAACTCACACAAAGGAAACCACTTCAATACAAGACCTGGCATCACCCAACCATCAGTAGTACCCTGTGCAGGACACCTCATCTAAACAAGAAATAGAAGGAAAGTACAAACCCAATCATCAGCAGACAGGATTACCACCTCACTCAGCCTTTCCAATCAAAGGAAAAACAAACAAACAAAACCTCAGCACAAATCTCACCCTATAAGCTTACAGAAACCACTGGACCAACATTAGAAGGCAGAAACCAAAAGGATGAAAGAATTCAACCTAAAACCTGGGAAAGGGAGACCTCAAACACAATAAGGTTTAAAAAAATAATGAAAAGGCAGAGAAATACTACAAAAATAAAGGAACAAACTAGAAACAGAGAAATCCAAATAAAAGAAGGGGAAATAGGCAAACTACCTAAAAAATGATTCAGAATAATGATATTAAGGATGATCAAAAACCTTGAAAATAGATGGAGAAAATGCAAGAGTCAATTAACAAAGACCTAGAAGAATGAAAGAATAAACATACAGAGACAGAACAATTACCAAAATTAAAAATATTCTAAAAGGAATCAATAGCAGAATATCTGAAGCAGAAGAACAAATCAGTGAACTGGAAGATAAAATGTTGGAAATAACTTCTGAAAAGCAGAATAAAGTAAAAAGGATGAAAAGAACAGAGGACAGTCTCAGAGACACAGGAACAATATCAAATGCACCAAAATTTGAATTATAGGGATCCCAGAAGAAGAAGAGAAAAGGAAAGGGTATGAGATTTTTTTTTTTTTTTTTTAGGAACTCCATCCAAGTTGTTTGGCACAGAAAATTTTTGAAGAGATTATAGTTGAAAATTTCCCCAACATGGAAAAGGAAAGAGTCAATCAAGTCCAAGAGGCTCAGAGTCCCATACAGGATAAACCCAAGGAGAAACATGCCAAGACACATATTAACCAAACTAACAAAGACTAAACACAAAGAAAGAATATTAAAAGCAGCGAGGGAGAAGCAACAAGTAACATACAAGGGAAACCCAATACGTTTAACAGCTAATCTTTCAGCAGAAACTCTGCAGGCCAGAAAGGAAAGGTAGGATATATTTAAAGTACTGAAAGGGAAAAATCAACAACCAAGATTACTGTACCAGCAAGGATCTCATTCAAAATTGATGGAGAAATAAAAAGCCTTTCAGATAAGCAAAAGTTAAGAGATCCAATGCCACCAAACTAGCTTTACAACAAATGTTAAAGGTACTTATATAGTCAAGAAATACAAGAGAAGAATAAAGATCTACAAAATCAACCCCAAAGAATTAAGAAAATGGCCATATATGGAACATATATATCAGTAATTACTTTAAATGTAAATGGATTAAATGTTCCAACCAAAAGACACAGGCTGGCTAAATGGATACACAAACAAGACCCATCTATATGCTGTCTATGAGAAACCCACTTCAGACCTAAAGACACATATAGACTGAAAGTGAGAGAATGCAAAACTATATTCCATGCAAATGAGAAGCAAAAGAAAGCTGAAATATCAATCCTCATATCAGACAAAATAGACCTTAACATAAAGAAGATGAAAAGAGATAAGGAAGGACACTACATAATGATCAAGGGATCAATCCAAGAGGAAGACATAACAATTGTAAATAACTATGCACCCAACATAGGAGCACCTCAATGTTTAAGACAAACACTAAGATATATAAAAGAAGAAATTGACAGTAACATAATAATAGTAGGAGAATTTAACACCCCACTTGTATCAATGGACAGATCATCAAAACATAAAATTAATAAGGAAATACAAGTTTTAAATGATACATTAGATGAGATGGATGTCATTGATTTCTTTAGGACATTCAATGAGATCCGTATCAAATTGCCAATGGCATTTTTCATGAAAGTAGAACAAAAAATTTCATAATACTTATGGAAACACAAAAGAACCCAAATAGCCAAAGCAGTCTTATGAAAGAAGAATGGAGCTGGAGGAATCAACCTTCCTGACTTCAGATTATTCTACAAAACTACAGTCATCAAGACATACAGTTCTGGCACAAAAACAGAAATATAGACTAATGGAACAAGATAGAAAGCTCAGAAATAGACCCATGCACCTATGGCCTCCTTAATTTTGACAAAGGAGGTAAGAAAATACAATGGGGGCAAAGAGAGCCTCTTCAATTAATGGTGCTGGGAAAACTGGACAGTTACATGTAAAAGAATAAAATTAGAACACTTCCTAACACCATACACAGATAAACTCAAAATGGATTAAAGACCTAAATGTAAGACCAAAAATTATAAAACCCTTAGAGGAAAACATAAGCAGAACAATCAATGACATAAATCAAAGCAAATTCCTCTATGATCCATCTCCTAGAGTCACGGAAATAAAAACAAAAGTAATCAACTGGGACCTGATTAAACTTAAAAGCTTTTGCACAGCAAAGGAAACTATAAACAAGGTGAAAAGATGACCCTCAGAATTGGAGAAAATAATAGCAAATGAAATAACTGTCAAAGGATTAATTTCCAAAATATACAAGCAGCTCATACAACTCAATGTCAAAAAATACAAACAACCCAATCAAAAATTGGGAAAAAGACCTAAACAGACATTTCTCCGAAGAAGACACACAGATGTCTAACAAACACATGAAAAGATGCTCAACATTGCTCACTATTAGAGAAATGCAAATCAAAACTACAATGAGATATCACCTCACACTAGTCAGAATAACCATCATCAAAATGTCTACAGACAATAAATGCTGGAGAGGGTGGGGAGAAAAGGGAATGCTCTTGCACTTTTGGTGGGAATGTATATTGATACAGCCACTATGGAAGGCGGTATGGAGATTCCTTAAAAAGCTAGGAATAAAACCACCATATGACCCAGCAATCCCACTCCAAGGCATATACCATGAGGAAACTAAAATTGAAAAAGACACATGTATCCCATTGTTCATTGTAGCAGAATTTACAATAGCTAGAACATAGAAACAACTTAGATTTCCATTGACAGATGAATGGATAAAGAAGTCATGGTACATACACACAATGGAATATTACTCATCCAAAGAAAGGAACACATTTAAGTCAGTTCTAATGAGATGAATGAATCTAGAACCTATTATACAGAGTGAAGTAAATCAGAAAGAGAAAGTTAAATACTGTATTCTAATGCATATATACAGAATCTAGAGAAATGGTACTGAAGAATTTATTTACAGGGCAACAATGGAGAAACAGACATAGAGAATAGACTTATGGACATGGGGAGAGGGTAGAAGAGGGTGAATTGTATGGAAAGAATAACATGAAAGCTTACATTACCAGGTGTAAAATAGATAGGCAATGGGAATTTACTGTATGGCTCAGGAAACTCAAACAGAGGCTCTGTATCAACCTAGAGGAGTAGGATCTGGAGGGAGATGGGAGAGAGATTCAAGAGGGAGGGGATATATGTATAGTTATGGCTGATTCATGTTGAAGTTTGACAGAAAATGGCAAAATTATGTAAAGCAATTATCCTTCAATTAAAAATAAATTAAAAAATGAATTTCCAATTATATGCCACTCTGGTTAAGAAACAGAATATTTTCATTAGCTTACAAGCCATTATCAGTCCCTCTTAATTCACATTCATTCTATTCTCTGCTTCACCCCTTCTCAGTGATAAAACAGTTCAGTTCAGTCGCTCAATCATGTCCGACTCTTTGCCACCCCATGGACTGCAGCATGCCAGGCTTCCCTGTCCTTTACCAACTCCTGGAGCTTGCTCAAACTCATGTCCATGAAGTTGGTGATGCCATCCAACCATTTAATCATCTGTCGTCCCTCTTTCCTCCTGCCTTCAATCTTTCCCAGCATCAGGGTCTTTTCCAAAGAGTCAGTTCTTTGCATAAGGAGGCCAAAGTATTGGAGTTTCAGCTTCAGCATCAGTCCTTCCAATGCATATTCAGGACTAATTTCCTTTAGGTTTGACTGATTGGATCTCCTTGCAGTCCAAGGGACTCTCAAGGGTCTTCTCCAATACCACAGTTCAAACACATCAATTCTCGGCGCTTTCTTTTTTTTTTCTTTTAATGACTTTATTTTTTTTATTTTATTTTATTTTTAAACTTTACATAATTGTATTAGTTTTGCCAAATATCAAAATGAATCCGCCACAGGTATACATGTGTTCCCCATCCTGAACCCTCCTCCCTCCTCCCTCCCCATTCCATCCCTCTGGGTCGGCGCTTTCTTTATAGTCCAATACTATAAAGACTATAGTCCAATAGTCTACACTTCTTTATAGACTATAAAGCTTTCTTTATAGTCCAACTGTCACATCGATACATGATTACTCAGAAAACAATAGCTTTGACTAGAAGGACCTTTGTTGGCAAAGTAATGTCTCTGCTTTTTAATATGCTTTCTCAGTTGGTCATACGTTTTCTACCAAGGAACAAGCATCTTTTAATTTCCATGGAAACAGTGAGAGACTTTATTTTTGGGTTTCAAAATCACTGCAGTTGGTGACTGCAGCCATGATATTAAAAGTGATAAAACAATTATTAATTATTTGTTAAGCACTGTCTTGCTCTATGTTTAGTTTAGCCAAGTAGGCATTTAGACTAAAGTAATATGGGGTTACAGAGTTGGACATGAGTGCGTGACTAAGCACAACACAATGTATATTTTAGATTTTCTTGTTTTAATACTTTTCAAACATGGAACTGCATGAGCTCTTTGAATGTGAAGGAGAAATGGAGATAGGTCAAGAAAAAGAAAAAACAGAGTGTACTAAACGTGGCAGGATAAAGTAGCATGAACCTAAAGGAATACAGGCATTTAGAAACGAAAGGAAATATAATAATCTGAAACTATCAATGGAGAGTTGTCAAGACAATCCAGAGCCTGTAACCATCTGTCATTTAGTCAAGACTGTCTTTCTGAACTTGATTTTAGCTTCATTCTGTCCAAGTTTCCTGTTTCTGACTATTGACCCTAGATTCCATTCTTGCTTTGTTTCTCTTTGTGCATATTAGTTTGGATATTCCATTTTTTTCGTGCTTACCTGGAGCATGGGCAGCAATCACACTTTCTCAGTGCTCAAGATTTGTATGTTAATCTTACTCACTTTTTATCAAACTATCCGAAACCATCAGTTTGTGCTAGAATCCCAAACATTTCCAAACACCCTGTAAAATAGGGTTAACTGCACTATGCAAACATTCATCTTCAATCTTCTCAAACTGAATTAAATAGAGATAGATTGTACTTTTGACTGACATATTTATCTTTGTTTCAATATTGCAAACTAATGACCTTCCACTACCATTACCAACCTCCACCACTAATGTTTGGTTCATGGTTGGTTCTCAATAAATTCTTACTACATGAATGAAAGAATAAATGATTGAATGCCAGTTGCAAAATGTTACAATTTAAACAGATATAGGATAACTGTTCCAAGAGTTAAAGTTGCATTCCTAGATTCACATCATAATCCTTTCCTTTATGGTTCTATGACCTTGGACAAATTAGTTATTGTTCTTGAATCTACTTATCTGTAAAATGAGTGATAATAACAAACCTATCTCATTGAATTTCTATTAAAATTATCAATAGCTGAGTCCAGTGCCTGGTAATAGTTATTAAAACAATGGTTTTTTTTTAATCCATTTATCTATTTATTTAATTTTATATTTGTTTATTATAAGAAACTATTACACAGAATGGAATACAAGTACATCTGTTGGGGATTCTATTTTTAAATATCACTTTAAAAAAACTAATTTGCTTGTATTCATTTGTTTTCCTTGAGTGCAAAAAAATAGTTTCATCTATCTGGATTCTTAACACACCTCTGCCAAATTAATTAGAAGAGATGTACTCTTCACTAAATTAAAAATAGCAAGTCACACTACAGAAATCTGAATGACTTTATTATTACCTTGCTTTTTTTCCCTTGAAATAGGCAACAGAGTGTCTATTATACACAGAAAGATATTACTTTGAAACATAACTGTGGAAGCATTTTTCTTTTTTTATATTTGCAAGAGATGTCTATTTCCTACTTGAACACTGCTTTTTCATTTGGTAGCCAGAAAAAAGCTTACTGCAGTAATATATTTAAGTTTTTGGCCTACTTCTGCATAATCTAATTTTTATATACTCGGCACAAATTGTAGCCACTTCATCAATGTCTTGCTATTTTTTCTCTTAACAATATAATGACAGTGATTAATTTCTAAAGACTGGCAAACAAAAACCTTACCTTGGAAGTGATTAAAACTGAGCTGCATACTGTGTGAAGGCTAATCAGATTTATACACATGCTAGTGGCCCACACACAGTCTTATGAACAGGATAATTTGTATGCCTAAACATTCCTATAAAAAGAAGAGAAAACAAGATAATATACTCCATTACGTTTTGATAAATATATTGCCTATACCTGGTTACATTATAATCATTAAAGCAGTGTATGTTAATGGCCATATATGAGAATGTTAATTAATTCTAAAGTAAATATTTCAATATAAAATGAAGCACAGAACACTATTCAAAGATGGTGGAGGAATAGGATGGGGAGACTACTTTCTCTCCCACAAATTTATCGAAAGACCATTTAAACACTGAGCAAATTCCACAAAACAAATTCTGAATGCTGGCAGAGGACACCATGCACCCAGAAAGGCAGCACATTGTCTTCGAAAGGAGGTAGGACAAAATATAAAAGATAAAAAGAAAGATAAAAGAGTTAAGAATGGAGAGAGGTCCCAGGGAGGGAGTTGTAAAAGAGGAGAAGTTTTCAAACACCAGGAAACCCTCTTACCAGTAGGCCTGTGGGGAATTTTGGAATTTCAGAAGGCAACATAACTCGAAGGAAAAACAAATAAATACGTAAATAAAACCCACAGAATAAGAGACTAACAGCAACTCCCAGCGGAGAAGTAGCCCAGATGCTCGCATCTGCCACAAGCAACAGGGGCTGAACAGGGAGGCACGGGCTGCATTGCTCAGGGTAGGGACAGGGCCTGAATGCCCTGAGGACAATCTGAGGGAGCTAACGTAAGATTCAGTTCAGTTCAGTGGCTCAGTCGTGTCCGACTCTTTGTGACCCCATGAATCCCAACACGTCAGGTCTCCCTATCCATCACCAACTCCTGGAGTTCACTCAAACTCATGTCCATCAAGTTAGTGATGTCATCCAGCCATCTCATCCTCTGTCGTCCCCTTCTCCTCCTGCCCCCAATTCCTCCCAGCATCAGAGTCTTTTCCAATGAGTCAACTCTTCACATGAGGTGGCCAAAGTACTGGAGTTTCACCTTTAGCATCATTCCTTCCAAAGAACACCCAGGACTGATCTCCTTTAGAATGGACTGGTTGAATTTCCTTGCAGTCCAAGTGACTCTTAAGGGTCTTCTCCAACACCACAGTTCAAAAGAATCAATTCTTCGGTATTCTGCTGTCTTCACAGTCCAACTCTCACATACATGACCACTGGAAAAACCGTAGCCTTGACTAGATGGACCTTGGAAGGCAAAGTAATGTCTCTGCTTTTGAATATGCTATCTAGGTTGGTCATAACTTTCCTTCCAAGGAGTAAGCGTCTTCTAATTTCATGGCTGCAATTGCCATCTGCAGTGATTTTGGAGCCCCCCAAAATAAAGTCTGACACTGTTTCCACTGTTTCCCCATCTATCAGCCATGAAGTGATGGGACCAGATGCCATGATCTTAGTTTTCTGAATGTTGAGCTTTAGGCCAACTTTGTCATTCTCCTCTTTCACTTTCATCAAGAGGCTTTTTAGTTCCTCTTCTCTTTCTGCCATAAGGGTGGTGTCTTCTGCATATCTGAGGTTATTGGTATTTCTTCTGGCAATCTTGATTCCAGCTTGTGCTTCTTCGAGCCCAGTGTTTCTCATAATGTACTCTGCATATAAGTTAAATAAGCAGGGTGACAATATACAGCCTTGACGTATTCCTTTTCCTATTTGGAACCAGTCTGTTGTTCCATATCCAGTTCTAACTGTTGCTTTCTGTCCTGCACATAGATTTCTCAATAGGCAGGTCAGGTGGTCTGGTATTCCCATTTATTTCAGAATTTTCCACAGTTTATTGTGATCCACAGTCAAAGGCTTTGGCATCGTCAATAAAGCAGAAACAGATGTTTTTCTGGAACTCTCTTCCTTTTTCCATGATCTAGCAGATGTTGGCAACTCGATCTCTGGTTCCTCTGACTTTTCTAAAACCAGCTTAAACATCTGGAAGTTCATGGTTCATGTACTGCTAATGCCTGGATTGGAGAATTTTGACCATTACTTTACTAGCATGTGAGATGAGTCCAATTATGCGGTAGTTTGAGCATTCTTTGGCATTGCTTTTCCTTGGGATTGGAATGAAAACTGACCTTTTCCAGTCCTGTGGTCACTGCTGAGTTTTCCAATTTTGTAGCATATTGAGTGCAGCACTTTCACAGCATTGTCTTTCAGGATTTGATATAGCTCAACTGGAATTCCATCACCTCCACTAGCTTTGTTCATAGTGATGCTTTCTAAAGCCCACATGACTTCACATTCCAGAATGTTTGGCTTTATGTGAGTGATCACACCATCATGATTATCTAGGCCATGAAGCTCTTTTTTGTACAGGTCTGTGTATTCTTGCCACCTCTTAATATCTTCTGCTTCTTACCATTTCTGTCCTTTATTGAGCCCATCTTTGAATGAAATGTTCCCTTGTTATATCTAATTTTCTTAAAGAGATCTCTAGTCTTTCCCATTCTGCTGTTTTCCTCTATTTCTTTGCATTGATTGCTGAGGAAGTCCTTCTTATCTGTCCTTGCTATTCTTTGGAACTCTGCATTCAGATGCTTATATCTTTCCTTTTCTCCTTTGCTTCTCACTTCTCTTCTTTTCACAGCTATTTGTAAGGCCTCCTCAGACAGCCATTTTGCTTTTTTGCATTTCTTTTCCATGGGTATGGTCTTGATCCCTGTTCCCTCTACTATGTCATGAGCCCCCGTCCAAAGTTCATCAGGCACTCTGTCTACCAGATCTAATCCCTTAAATCTATTTCTCACTTCCACTGTATAATCATAAGGGATTTGATTTAGGTCATACCTGAATGGTCTAGTGGTTTTCCCTACTTTTTTCAATTTCAGTCTTAATTTGGCAATAAGGAGTTCATGATCTGAGTCACAGTCAGCTCCCAGTCTTGTTTTTGCTGACTATATAGAGCTTCTCCATCTTTGACTGCAAAGAATATAATCAATCTGAATTCAGTGTTGACCATCTGGTGATTTCTATGTGTGGAGTCTTCTTTTATATTGTTGGAAGAGGGTGTTTGCTACGACCAGTGCATTCTCTTGGCAAAACTCTATTAGTCTTTGCCCTCCTTCATTCTGTACTCCAAGGCCAAATTCGCCTGTTACTCTAGATGTTTCTTGACTTCCTATTTTTGCATTCCAGTCCCCTATAATTAAAAGGACATCTTTTTTGGGTGTTAGTTCTAAAAGGTCTTGTAGGTCTTCATAGAACCGTTCAACTTCAGCTTCTTCAGCATTACTGGTTGGGGCATAGGCTTGGATTACCATAATATTGAATGGTTTGCCTTGGAAATGAATAGAGATCATTCTGTCGTTTTTGAGATTGCATCCAAGTACTGCATTTCAGACTCTTTTGTTGACCATGATGGCTACTCCATTTCTTTTAAGGAATTCCTGCCCACAGTAGTAGATATAATGGTCATCTGAGTTAAATTCAGTCCAGTCAATTTTAGTTCGCTGATTTCTAGAGTGCCAATGTTCACTCTTGCCATCTCATTTGATCACTTCCAATTTGCCTTGATTCATGGACCTAACATTCCAGGTTCCTATGCAATATTGCTCTTTACAGCATCGGACCTTGCTTCTATCACCAGTCACATCCACAACTGGGTATTGTTTTTACTTTGGCTCCATCCCTTCATTCTTTCTGGAGTTATTTCTTCACTGATCTCTAGTAGCATATTGGGCACCTACCAACCCGGGGAGTTCCCCTTTCAGTATCCTATCATTTTGCCTTCTCATACTGTTCATGGGGTTCTCAAGGCAAGAAATCTTAAGTGTTTTGCCATTCCCTTCTCCAGTGGACCACATTCTGTCAGACCTTTCCACCATGACCCTCCCGTCTTGGATGGCCCCACATGGCATGGCTTAATTTCATTGAGTTAGACAAGGCTGTGGTCTGTGTGATCAGATTGGCTAGTTTTCTGTGATTACGGTTTCAGTGAGTCTGCCCTCTGATGTTCTCTTGCCACACCTTCCATCTTATTGGGTTTCTTTTACCTAGGACCTGGTGTATCTCTTCATGGCTGTCCCAGCAAAGCACAGCCACTGCTCCTTACTGTGGATGAGGGATATCTCCTCATGGCCGCCCCTCCTGACCTTGAACGTGGAGTAGCTCCTTTCAGCCTTCCTGTGCCCGTGCAGCCGCTGCTCCTTGGACGTAGGGTTGCTCCTCTCAGCCGCCTCCCCTAACGTGAGATAGCAACCCAAACTATGGGACAGCCAGAGAGAGAGAAGAAAGAGAGAGAGAGAGAGAACTCTCCATGAAAAGCTCTAACCTAAGGCACTGCAGGGCAAACTCACAGAACAAAGGACTGAGCTAATACAGAGGAGAGCTGGCCGGCTGCGGACTGGCTCATCCCCCACTGGAGGCAGGGAGACAGGCGAGTGACAGCCAGAGCCAGAAAGGGGCAATCTTGGCCCCAGACACGGCATCCTCTACCAAACTGCGAGCAGGCTTCCAGTTGCTAACCAAGTCTTCCTGAGATCTTTGATGGCTGACATCCCCTGGGAAGGTCGCAACAAGAGATCAGCTCCCCAGAGGAGACACACAGTACACCTGAGACAGCACTCCTGCTGTGCACCCAGGAAACTGAGCAGCTGGGACAGGGGAGGTGCTAAGTTGCACCGCATAACTGGGGAGAGTGTGCTCGCCAAGCACCTGGTCGCCTGAGCTGCTCTGACCTGGGAAGGGCACAAAACGCAGACCCAAATAAGTGTGCACCTTTGTGGAGTACCAGAGAACCTGAACCAGAATGGCTTAGACCTAGGAAGCACACACAACCTAGGGCCCGCTTTACACAGTTCCCCTGCAGAGCAACCTGGAGCCTGAGCAGTGTAGACTGGGAAAGCACACACTCTATGAGTGGGGGCAGACCCAGTGTGGCCAAGACACTGCGAGCACTCCCCACACACACCAGTGATATTCGTTTGTACTGTTCCTCCCTCCCAACAGCACGAATGAACAAGTGAGCCTAAATAAGTGACCACCTTTGACCCCTTGTGTCAGAGTGGAAATTAGACACTGATCAGATCAGATCAGATCAGATCAGTCACTCAGTGTGTCCGACTCTTTGCGACCCCATGAATCGCAGCACGCCAGGCCTCCCTGTCCATCACCAACTCCCGGAGTTCACTCAGACTCACGTCCATCGAGTCAGTGATGCCATCCAGCCATCTCATCCTCTGTCGTCCCCTTCTCCTCCTGCCCCCAATCCCTCCCAGCATCAGAGTCTTTTCCAATGAGTCAACTCTTCGCATGAGGTGGCCAAAATACTGGAGTTTCAGCTTCAGCATCATTCCTTCCAAAGAAATCCCAGGGCTGATCGCCTTCAGAATGGACTGGTTGGATCTCCTTGCAGTCCAAGGGACTCTCAAGAGTCTTCTCCAACACCACAGTTCAAAAGCATCAATTCTTCAGTGCTCAGCCTTCTTCACAGTCCAACTCTCACATCCATACATGACCACAGGAATAACCACAGCCCTGACTAGACTGACCTTTGTTGGCAAAGTAATGTCTCTGCTTTTCAATATGCTATCTAGGTTGGTCATAACTTTCCTTCCAAGGAATAAGCGTCTTTTAATTTCATGGCTGCAGTCACCATCTGTAGTGATTTTGGAGCCCAGAAAAAGAAAGTCTGACACTGTTTCCACTGTTTCCCCATCTATTTCCCATGAAGTGATGGGACCGGATGCCATGATCTTCGTTTTCTGAAAGTTGAGCTTTAAGCCAAATTTTCACTCTCCAGTTTCACTTTCATCAAGAGGCTTTTTAGTTCCTCTTCACTTTCTGTAATAAGGGTGGTGTCATCTGCATATCTGAGGTTATTGATATTTCTCCCAGCAATCTTGATTCCATCTTGTGTTTCTTCCAGTCCAGCGTTTCTCATGATGTACTCTGCATATAAGTTAAATAAACAGGGTGACATTATACAGCCTTGACGAACTCCTTTTCCTATTTGGAACCAGTCTATTGTAGATGGAACATACCTCAACATAATAACAGCTATATATGACAAACCCACAGCAAACATTATTCTCAATGGTGAAAAATTGGAAGCATTTCACCTAAAGTCAGGAACAAGACAAAGGTGCCCACTCTCACCACTACTATTCAACATAGTTTTGAAAGTTTTAGCCACAGCAATCAGAGAAGAAAAAACAATAAAATAAAAGGAATCCAGATTGGAAAAGAAGAAGTAAAATTCTCACTGTTTGCAGATGACATGATCCTCTACATAGAAAACGCTTAACAGTGCTGCGATGAACACTGGGGTACACGTGTCTCTTTCAATTCTGGTTTCCTCAGTGTGTATGCCCAGTGGGATTGCTGGATCATAAGGCAGTTCTATTTCCAGTTTTTTAAGGAATCTGCACGCTGTTCTCCATAGTGGCTGTATTAGTTTGCATTCCCACCAACAGTGTAAGAGGGTTTCCTTTTCTCCACACCCTCTCCAGCATTTATTGCTTGTAGACTTTTGGATCGCAGCCATTCTGACTGGCGTGAAATGGTACCTCATAGTGGTTTTGATTTGCATTTCTCTGATAATGAGTGATGTTGAGCATCTTTTCATGTGTTTGTTAGCCATCTGTATGTCTTCTTTGGAGAAATGTCTATTTAGTTCTTTGGCCCATTTTTTGATTGGGTCATTTCTTTTTCTGGAATTGAGCTGTAGGAGTTGCTTGTATATTCTCGAGATTAGTTGTTTGTCAGTTGCTTAATTTGCTATTATTTTCTCCCATTCTGAAGACTGTCTTTTCACCTTGCTTATAGTTTCCTTTGTTGTGCAGAAGCTTTTAAGTTTAATTAGGTCCCATTTGTTTATTTTTGCTTTTATTTCCAATATTCTGGGAGGTAGGTCATAGAGGATCCTGCTGTGATGTATGTTGGAGAGTGTTTTGCTTATGTTCTCCTCTAGGAGTTTTATAGTTTCTGGTCTTAGGTTTAGATCTTTAATTCATTTTGAGTTTATTTTTGTGTATGGTGTTAGAAAGTGCTCTAGTTTCATTCCTTTACAACTGGTTGACCAGATTTCCCAGCACCACTTGTTAAAGAGATTGTCTTTAATCCATTGTATATTCTTGCCTCCTATGTCAAAGATAAGGTGTCCATAGGTGTGTGGATTTATCTCTGGGCTTTCTATTTTGTTCACTTGATCTATATTTCTGTCTTTGTGCCAGTACCATACTGTCTTGATGACTGTGGCTTTGTAGTAGAGCCTGAGATCAGCTAGGTTGATTCCTCCAGTTCCATTCTCCTTTCTCAAGATAGCTTTGGCTACTGTTTATAATAGCCAGGACATGGAAGCAACCTAGATGTCCATCAGCAGATTAATGGATAAGAAAGCTGTGGTACATATACACAATGGAGTACTACTAAGCCATTAAAAATAACACATTTGAATCAGTTCTAATGAGGTGGATGAAACTGGAGCCTATTATACAGAGTGAAGTAAGCCAGAAAGAAAAACACCTATACAGTATACTAACGCATATATATGGAATTTAGAAAGATGGTAACAATAACCCTGTACATGAGACAGCAAAAGAGACACTGATGTATAGAACAGTCTTATGGACTCTGTGGGAGAGGGAGAGGGTGGGATGATTTGGGAAAATGGCATTGAAATACATATAATATCATATATGGAACGAGTTGCCAGTCCAGTTTCGATGCATGATACTGGATGCTTGGGGCTGGTGCACTGGGACGACCCAGAGGGATGGAATGGGGAGGGAGGAGGGAGGAGGGTTCAGGATGGAGAACACATGTATACCTGTGGCGGATTCATTTTGATATTTGGCAAAACCAATACAATATTGTAAAGTTTAAAAATAAAATAAAATTAAAAAGAAAAGAAGAAAAGGACAAGGAAAAAAAAAAAAAAGAAAGAAACCGCTAAGACTCCACCAGAAAATTACTAGAGCTATCCAATGAGTATAGTAAAGTTGCAGGATATAAAATTAACATACAGAAATCCTTTGCATTCCTATACACTAACAATGAGAAAATAAGAAGAGAAATTAAGGAAACAAATCCATTCACCATTGCATCGAAAAGGATAAAATACTTAGGAATAAATCTACCTAAAGAAACAAAAGACCTATATATAGAAAACTATAAAACACTGATGAAAGAAATCAAAGATGACACAAATAGATGGAGAAATATACCACATTCATGGATCAGAAGAATCCATGTAGTGAAAATGAGTATACTACCCAAAGCAATCTATAGATTCAATGCAATTCCTATCACGCTACAAAAGATATTTTTCACAGAACTAGAACAAATAATTTCATAATTTGTATGGAAATACCAAAATCCCGAATAGCCAAAGCTATCTTGAGAAAGAAGAATGGAACTGGAGGAATCAACCTGCCTGACTTCAGGCTCTACTACAAAGCCACAATCATCCAGACAGTATGGTACTGGCACAAAGACAGAAATATAGATCAATGGAACAAAATAGAAAGCCCAGGGATAAATCCACGCACCTATGGACACCTTATCTTTGACAAAGGAGGCAAGAATATACAATGGAGAAAAGACAATATCTTTAAGAGTTGGTGCTGAGAAAACTGGTCAACCACTTGTTAAGGAATGAAACTAGAACACTTTTTACCACCATACACAAAAATAAACTCAAAATGGATTAAAGATCTAAATGTAAGACCAGAAACTATAAAGCTCCTAGAGGAAAACATAGGCAAAACACTCTCTGACATAAATCACAGCAGGATCCTCTCTGACCCACCTTCCAGAGTAATGAAAATAAAAGCAAAAGTAAACAAATGGGACCTAGTTAAACTTAAAAGCCTTTGTACAACGAAGAAACCTATAAGCAAGGTGAAAAGCCAGCCTCCAGAATTGGAGAAAATAATAGCAAATGAAGCAACTGACTAAGAATTAATCTCAAAAATATACAAGCAACTACTGTAGCTCAATCCCAGAAAAATAAACTACCCAATCAAAAAATGGATCTAAGAACTAAACAGACATTTCTCCAAAGAAGACATACAGATGGCTAACAAACACATGAAAAGATGCTCAACATCACTCATTATCAGAGAAATGTGAATCAAAACCACAATGAGATACCATTTCATGCTGGTCAGAATATCAGCTATCCAAAAGTCTACAAACAATAAATGCTGGAGAGGGTGTTGAGTAAAGGGAACCCTCTTACACTGTTGATGGGAATGCAACTAGTACAGCCACTACAGAGAACAGTGTGGAGATTCATTAAAAAACTGGAAATAGAACTGCCATATGACCGAGAAATCCCACTGCTGGGCATATGCACTGAGGAAACCAGAATTGAAAGAGACACTTGTACCCCAATGTTCATCACAGCACTGTTTATAAGAGCCAGGATATGGAAGCAACCTGGATGTCCATCAGCAGATGAATGGTTAAGAAAGCTGTGGTACATATACACAATGGAATATTACTCAGCCATTAAAAATAATACATTTCAATCAGTTCTAATTGGAGGTGAATGAAACTGAAGCTTATTATACAGAGTGAAGTAAGCCAGAAAGAAAAACACCAATACAGTATACTAACGCATGTATATGGAATTTAGAAAGATGATAACGATGACCCTATATGCGAGCCAGCAAAAGAGACACAGATGTATAGAACAATCTTTTGGACTCTGTGGGAGAACACGAGGGTGGGGTGATTTGAAAGAATAGCATTGAAACATATATATTATCATAGGTGAAACAGATCACCAGTCCAGGTTTGATGCATGAGACAGGGTGCTCAGGGATGACCCTAAGGGATGCCATGGTAAAGGAGCTGGGAGGGGGGTTCAGGATGGGAAACACATGTACACCCATGGCTGATTCATGTCAATGTATGGCAAAAACCACAACAATATTGTAAAATAATTAGCCTCCAATTAAAATAAATAAATTAAAAAATAAATAAAAGAAGCACAAAGAATATACTCCTAAAGAATTTTGTTATAAAATGCTTATTTATTTTCCATTCTATGTTTATAGTAATCTATTATGTAATAAAATCAGAGCTGGACTCTTTTGTCACAGGAAAATCATCATGAACAAAATTGTCAATTTCTTTACCTCATCTAAAGATATTCTTCTTTAGTATGACAAAATTATTGTTTTATAAATACCTCTTAATTAGACCTTTGAAATCAGGAATGTAAACCAAACAGCATGTTTTTCCTATCTGATGGGCTTTTCGTATATAAATCTAACTCATCATATATTAAATAACCAAATAAGAACATTCTGAGATTTTGTTGTAGCCAGAAGATGTGTACTAATATAATAAAGAAAGCAGTGTTGCTGTACAGAAGGAGATTAACTTTAAGTTTTAACTCTGTGCAATAAGAAATAAAGAGAGGAGAGAGAGAGAGAAAGGGAAAAAGAAAAACAGCCACTGGAGACTATGAACTCCATAAGTGGCAAATTATACCTCAAATGAATTTTACTTGGAGACATTGAAAATAATATCAAATTGTCTCTGTTATGTCCAATTAAAACTAAGTAGGAAATCTAAACCTTGAACAAAGCACTGCAAAAACACTTAAGCAAGAAGTTGGAAGGTGGAATTTTAGGTTCAATGATAAATATACTAAATCATACCTAATGGTTCAGTTCAGTTCAGTCGCTAAGTTATGTCTGACTCTTTGTGACCTCATGTACGGCAGCACGCCAGGCCTCCCTGTCCATCACCAACTCCCAGAGTGCACCCAAACCCATGTCCATCAAGTCGATGATGCCATCCAACCATCTCATCTTCTGTCGTCCCCTTCTCCTCCTGCCCTCAATCTTTCCCAGCATCAAGGTCTTTTCCAATGAGTCAGCTCTTCGCATCAGGTGGCCAAAATATTGGAGTTTCCGCTTCAACATCAGTTCTTCCAATGAACACCCAGGACTGATCTCCTTTAAGATGGACTGGTTGGATCTCCTTGTAGTTCAAGGGACTCTCAAGAGTCTTCTCCAACACCACAGTTCAAAAGCATCAATTCTTCAGCACTCAGCTTTCTTTATAGTTGAACTCTCACATCCATACATGACCACTAGAAAAACCATAGCCTTGACTAGACAGACCTTTGTTGGCAAAGTGATGTCTCTGCTTTTGAATATGCTATCTAGGTTGGTCATAACTTTCTTTCCAAAGAGTAATTATCTTTTAATTTCATTGCTGCAATCACCATCTGCAGTAATTTTGGAGCCCACAAAAATAAAGTCTGCCACTGTTTCCACTGTTTCCCCATCTATCTGCCATGAAATGATGGGATCAGATGCCATGATCTTAGTTTTCTGAATGTTGTCTTTAAGCCAACTTTTTCACTCTCCTCTTTCACTTTCATCAAGAGGCACTTTAGTTCCTTTTCACTTTCTGCTATAAGGGTGGTGTCATCTGCACATCTAGGATTATTGATATTTCTCCCGGCAATCTTGATTCCAGCTTGTGCTTCTTCCAGCCCAGTGTTTCTCATGATGTACTCTGCATATAAGTTAAATAAGCAGGGTGACAATATACAGCCTTGACATACTCCTTTTCCTATTTGGAACCAGTCTGTTGTTCCATGTCCAGTTCTAACTGTTGCTCCCTGACCTGCATATAGGTTTCTCAATAGGCAGGTCAGGTGGTCTGGTATTCCCATCTCTTTCAGAATTTTCCACAGTTTATTGTGATCCACACAGTCAAAGGCTTTGGCATAGTCAACAAGACAGAAATAGATGTTTTTCTGGAGCTCTCTTGCTTTTTCGATGATCCATCAGATGGTAGTAACATTAAATATAAATGAATTAAACACTCCAATTAAAATACAAAGATAATCAAAAGAGGTTAAACTACATGATCTGACTAGCTGCAGTCCACAAAAACTCATTTATATTAAAAAAAAAACAATAGTTTGAAAAAATGAGTAAAAAATAAACTTTAGAAAGTGTTTATATATATATATATATATATATAGAGAGAGAGAGAGAGAGAGAGAGAGAGAGACATGGTAAACTAGACTATAAACATATAAATGTTACTAGAGACAAAGGAGACTATTTAGTAATTTTAGTAATAAGTGAGTCAATTCATCAAAAATTAATAATTTTAAACATATATGCACTGAGTAACAGAGCCCTCAAAGTAAAACCCAATGTAACTTAAGGGAGTAAGATACATTTCAACAATAAAAGTTCGAAAGTCAGTATTCTGTTTCATAATGGTTAGAACAAGTAAAACTAAAGGTCAACACTGAAATAGAAGACTTCAATAAGATACAAAGTTAACATAACCAACAAATGTGGAACATGCCAGCCACTCAAGAGCAGGATGCAGATTCTTTTCAAGTGCACCTGGAATACATGCCAAGACAGACCATATGTTAGATCACAAAGATACATATCAATAATGTGAAAAAACTGAAATCATGCAAAGTAGGTTTTTCAACCACAATAAAATGAAAATAAAACTCAATTATGAAAGGAAATATGGAAATTTACATATATTTGAAAATTATCAACACCATCCAAAATAAGAAATGAATCAAAAAAGAAATCATAATGGATATTGGAAAGATAATTTATATGAGTGAAAACTATAAAAGAAGACATACCAAAAATTATGAGATAAAGCCAAAGAAGTTCTTAGAAGGAAATCCATAGCTGTAAATGACAATTATTAAAACAAGATCTATAATAAATTAACATAAAATTTTACCTAAAGAAAATAAAAAATAGTAAAGTAAGAAATAATGAAACATTTCCAGAAATTTCATAATATATTTGAAAAGAACCTCCTTTATGACAATAATAAAACAGCCAATAAATTGAATTACCTGGAATCAGAATATAGCATCTAGGTATAATATTTAAAGTTTCTTCCACAGGATCTAGCGTATAGTCTTGAGTAGGTATAAAATTACTCAGATTCTTGCACAAAAAGGAAACTACTTTAAATAGAAAAATGATAAGGTAAGTTATTGTTTCAATTATGGAAATTTGTTAGATATTAAGGAGAAAAGACTGAAGAAATTTTGCAAAATCTGCAATTAAGCCAACAAACCATTGATAATAAAATATTTTCATGACAAAACTAATTATGTGAAATGAAACATTGCTCAATTAATGCTTCAGATTAACTGTTGTCTCCAAAGGTTTCCATATTTACAACAATAAATTGTCATCCTATAGCCTAAAAAAATTCACACATGCAGTTTTAATATTATTTCAAGAAGAATCTTATGTAAATAAATAAATTTTGTTTCTGTCACAATGTACTAAGATGCACATTGTTTCCATCACGATGTTGTGGAAATCTCCAAAGATTTCCAGGTAAAGTCTGAAATAGGGATAGAAATCATTCCAAGCATCTTTTCTGACCACAATGCAGTAAGATTAGATCTCAATTACAGGAGAAAAACTATTAAAAATTCCAATATATGGAGGCTGAACAACATGCTGCTGAATAACCAACAAATCACAGAAGAAATCAAAAAAGAAATCAAAATTTGCATAGAAACGAATGAAAATGAAAACACAACAACCCCAAACCTGTGGGACAGTGTAAAAGCAGTCTAAGGGGAAAGTTCATAGCAATACAGGCATACCTCCAGAAACAAGAAAAAAGTCAAATAAATAACCTAACTCTACACCTAAAGCAACTAGAAAAGGAAGAAATGAAGAACCCCGGGGTTAGTAGAAGGAAAGAAATCTTAAAAATTAGAGCAGAAATAAATACAAAAGAAACAAAAGAGACCATAGCAAAAATCAACAAAGCCAAAAGCTGGTTCTTTGAAAGGATAAATAAAATTGACAAACCATTAGCCAGACTCATCAAGAAATGGAGAAAAATCAAATCAATAAAATTAGAAATGAAAATGGAGAGATTGCAACAGACAACACAGAAATACAAAGGATCATAAGAGACTACTATCAACAATTATATGCCAATAAAATGGACAACGAGGAAGAAATGGACAAATTCTTAGAAAAGTACAACTTTCCAAAACTGGACCAGGAAGAAATAGAAAATCTTAACAGACCCATCACAAGCATGGAAATTGAAACTGTAATCAAAAATCTTCCAGCAAACAAAAGCCCAGGACCAGACGGCTTCACAGCTGAATTCTACCAAAAATTTAGAGAGGAGCTAACACCTATCCTGCTCAAACTCTTCCAGAAAATTGCAGAGGAAGGTAAACTTCCAAACTCATTCTATGAGGCCACCATCACCCTAATACCAAAACCTGACAAAGAGCCCACAAAAAAAGAAAACTACAGGCCAATATCACTGATGAACATAGGTGCAAAAATCCTTAACAAAATTCTAGCAATTAGAGTCCAACAACACATTTAAAAGATCATACACCATGACCAAGTGGGCTTTATCCCAGGGATGCAAGGATTCTTCAATATCTGCAAATCAATCTATGTAATACACCACATTAACAAATTGAAAAATAAAAACCATATGATTATCTCAATAGATGCAGAGAAAGCCTTTGACAAAATTCAACATCCGTTTATGATTAAAAACTCTCCAGAAAGCAGGAATAGAAGGAACATACCTCAATATAATAAAAGCTATATATGACAAACCCACAGCAAACATTATCCTCAATGGTGAAAAATTGAAAGCATTTCCTTTAAAGTCAGGAACAAGACAAGGGTGCCCACTTTCACCATTACTATACAACATAGTTTTGGAAGTTTTGGCCACAGCAATCAGAGCAGAAAAAGAAATAAAGGAATCCAAATTGGAAAAGAAGAAGTAAAACTCTCACTATTTGCAGATGACATGATCCTCTACATAGAAAACCCTAAAGACTCCACCAGAAAATTACTAGAACTAATCAATGATTATAGTAAAGTTGCAGAATATAAAATCAACACACAGAAATCCCTTGCATTCCTATACACTAATAATGAGAAAACAAGGAAACAATTCCATTCACCATTGCAACGGAAAGAATAAAATACTTAGGAATATATCTACCTAAAGAAACTAAAGACCTATATATAGAAAACTATAAAACACTGGTGAAAGAAATCAAAGAGGACATTAATAGATGGAGAAATATACCATGTTCATGGATTGGAAGAATCAATATAGTGAAAATGAGTATACTACCCAAAGCAATTTATAGATTCAATGCAATCCCTATCAAGCTACCAAAGGTATTCTTCACAGAGCTAGAGCAAATAATTTCACAATTTGTATGGAAATACAAAAAAACCTCGAATAGCCAAAGCTATCTTGAGAAAGAAGAATGGAACTGTAGGAATCAACCTAGCTGACTTCAGGCTCTACTACAAAGCCACAGTTATCAAGACAGTATGGTACTGGCACAAAGACAGAAATATAGATCAATGGAACAAAATAGAAAGCCCAGAGATTAATCCACACACATATGGACACCTTATCTTTGACAAAGGAGGCAAGAATATACAATGGATTAAAGACAATCTCTTTAACAAGTGGTGCTGGGAAATCTGGTCAACCACTTGTAAGAACTAAGACCACTTTCTAACACTGTACACAAAAATGAACTCAAAATGGATTAAAGATCTCAATGTAAGACCAGAAACTATAAAACTCCTAGAGGAGAACATAGGCAAAACACTCTCTGACATACATCACAGCAGGATCCTCTATGACCCACCTCCCAGAATATTGGAAATAAAAGCAAAAATAAACAAATGGGACCTAATTAAACTTAAAATCTTCTGTACATCAAAGGAAACTATTAGCAAGGTGAAAAGGCAGCCTTCAGAATGGGAGAAAATAATAGCAAATGAAGCAACTGACAAACAACTAATCTCAAAAATATACAAGCAACTCCTACAGCTCAACTCCAGAAAATAAATGACCCAATCAAAAAATGGGCCAAAAAACTAAATAGACATTTCTCCAAAGAAGACATACAGATGGCTAACAAACACATGAAAAGATATTCAACATCACTCATTATCAGAGAAATGCAAATCAAAACCACTATGAGGTAGCATTTCACACCAGTCAGAACGGTTGCGATCCAAAAGTCTACAAGCAATAAATGCTGGAGAGGGTGTGGAGAAAAAGGAACCCTCTTACACTGTTGGTGGGAATGCAAACTAGTACAGCCACTATGGAGAACAGTGTGGAGATTCCTTAAAAAACTGAAAATAGAACTGCCTTATGATCCAGCAATCCCACTGCTGGGCATACACACTGAGGAAACCAGAGGGAAAGAGACACGTGTACCCCAATGTTCATTGCAGCACTGTTTATAATAGCCAGGACATGGAAGCAACCTAGATGTCCATCAGCAGATGAATGGATAAGAAAGCGGTGGTACATATACACAATGGAGTATTACTCAGCCATTAAAAAGAACACATTTGAATCAGTTCTAAAGAGGTGGATGAAACTAGAGCCTATTATACAGAGTGAAGTAAGCCAGAAAGAAAAACACCAATACAGTATACTAACGCATATATATGGAATTTATAAAGATGGTAACAATAAGCCTGTATGCGAGACAGCAAAAGAGACACTGATGTATAGAACAGTCTTATGGACTCTGTTGGAGAGGGAGAGGGTGGGAAGATTTGGGAGAATGGGATTGAAACATGTGTAATATCATGTATGAAACGAGTTGCCAGTCCAGGTTCGATGCACGATACTGGGTGCTTGGGGCTGGTGCACTGGGACGACCCAGAGGGATGGAATGGGGAGGGAGGAGGGAGGAGGGTTCAGGATGCGGAGCACATGTATACCTGTGGCGGATTCGTTTTGATGTTTGGCAAAACTCATACAGTGTTTGAAGTTAAAAAATAAAATAAAATTAAAAAAAATAAAATAAAATAAAATGAAAAGAGAAAGAAATAAAATAAAAATTTAAAAAAAGGATTAAATGAGACAAGTAAGGCATTTATCCTAGACTTGAACAAGGCACAGACACTGAAAAAATATATATATATATTAAGCATTACAGAGCCATCATTATTTTCATCAAAATTTAAATTATTTCTGCCACTAATATTACTTGGAAATCATCTAATATCACACACGAAAGATGTATCTTGCCAAAGTCAGGTTCTAAACCAGTGAGAGTCTCAGTTTTTTTGAATATTGTTTACTCTTATCAATAATAATAAAAGTCCTAATGACTTGGCTTATACACTTAAATTATGATTAGGATTATCCTCAAGCTCTGGATAATTTAAGAGATCTAATTCTTTTTAATTGTAGAATCATAATACCTGGGATAATTCTGTATTAGAATTAATAAAAACATTTATGTTCTGTTACCTCTCAAAAAAAAAAAAGAATTCAATGTTTCTTTTAATTAATCAAATAAATATGTGATATAGATTAAAAATACTCATGCACTGTTTTATTTAGCAGATTCTATGAAAAATATTATTGATTCTATTGTTACTATAATTCAGTATAAATGTACAAAGATCACTGTGAGCTTATGAAACTGCTTAAAGAAATAGAAGAAAATTAGTTTAAAATGTAATGTTCTTTGCCATATGCATCATTTATGTTCATGAAATATATTATTGTACTTTCAATGTCTGTTTATGTTTACTTTGAAAGAAATGGGATGCATGTAAAAGAATACTCAATAACCAAAAGAAAATAAATAGCAGTGTGATTAACTTTTCCTCCATGTCTTCATGCTGTTTATAAATAAGCTAAATATAGAACTATAGAAATGGCAAAATCTTTAAAAATAACTTCAAAAATTTAAGTTGAAATTAAAAGAGTTTATGAGCAAAAATATAAAAAATTATACATTTGTAATGAATCAGTACCAACTGTATTATTTAAGCTGGCTCCAAAGCTAAAATAAAATTTGAAGAGCATATTGAGATTCAAAATATAAATTTGTTTTCCAATTTATTAAAGACGTTTGAATTTTAGCTTAATAAAAATAGGTGACAAATGTCATGGCACATTTTATTAGACAAATATAATATTAAAAATTTGAAATTCATATAAATATGTAGGAGAAGGAAATGGCAACCCACTCCAGTGTTCTTGCCTGGAGAATCCCAGGGATGGGGGAGCCTGGTGGGCTGTTGTCTATGGGGTTGCACAGAGTCAGACACGACTGAAGCGACTTAGCAGCAGCAGCATAGATATGTAATTATTTAAAAAATAAATTTTAGTATCAATTCAGTTATTGAATAGCCAGTGAAAATGTTCTATACAAAGTGAGGTGTACTGTAAGTGTAAAATGTACGTCAGGTTTCAAAAGTATATGAATATAAAAATATATAAATCACTATTAATTATAAACATTAGAAATGATGTTATTTTGAACTATTAAATTAAGTAAAACATATTGCTAATATTAATCTCGTCTTTTTTTTTAGTTTTTTAATATGTCACTAGAGAATTTAATATTTCAAATGTACCCTGCAATATATTGGAGGGCTTGGTATATGAGATGTATTTTATTTCTTTCTAAAAATTATTTATATATTATTGATTTTTATCTTCTTTAAGTGTCACCCATATTCTCAATTATTTCTTGAAAAGTTGTTAATATTATTTTGATAAATTTCGCTATACAATGTTCCTCCTGGATCTGGATATAAATTACCTAGAACAAGTGAATTTTGTTATAAGATCATTTCAAGAATTCTCAACTTTGATTATCTCAAAAAGATGTTAGTTTTATTATGTTAAATATCCTTGGTTATTCTCTTTGACAAATAATACATTTCAAAATGGGAGCTGACAATTCGCAGTCATTTATCTGTTATCAGATGAGATCAGATCAGTCGCTCAGTCGTGTCTGACTCTTTGCGACCCCATGAATCGCAGCAGGCCAGGCCTCCCTGTCCATCACCAACTCCCGGAGTTCACTCAGACTCACGTCCATCGAGTCAGTGATGCCATCCAGCCATCTCATCCTCTGTTGTCCCCTTCTCCTCTTGCCCCCAATCCCTCCCAGCATCAGAGTCTTTTCCAGTGAGTCAACTCTTCGCATGAGGTGGCCAAAGTACTGGAGTTTCAGCTTTTAGCACCATTCCTTCCAAAGAAATCCCAGGGCTGATCTCCTTCAGAATGGACTGGTTGGATCTCCTTGCAGTCCAAGGGACTCTCAAGAGTCTTTTCCAACACCACAATTCAAGAGCATCAATTCTTCAGCGCTCAGCTTTCTTCACAGTCCAACTATCACATCCATACATGACCACAGGAAAAACCATAGCCTTGACTAGACGGACCTTTGTTGGAAAAGTAATGTCTCTGCTTTTGAATATGCTATCTAGGTTGGTCATAACTTTCCTTCCAAGGAGTAAGCATCTTAATTTCATGGCTGCAGTCACCATCTGCTGTGATTTAAAACTCCATAAACTTCAATTTTTTTTTTCTGTTTTCTTTCGTACTCTGAACAGAACATTAAAAGCATTTGTTGTTATCATCAGCTTTCTTCACAAACTTCTGCCTTTAAGCTTTTTGATGCAAATTTATAAGCCTGTGACATTCATATTTGGTCCTTAGTCAATGATTCTCTTTCAATTTTTGAATGTGTAATTGTTCTTCTGGG
Source organism: Bubalus kerabau (assembly GCF_029407905.1). NCBI lineage: Eukaryota > Metazoa > Chordata > Mammalia > Artiodactyla > Bovidae > Bubalus > Bubalus kerabau. Next base: position 98,313,391 of record NC_073627.1, on the reverse strand, counting down.
TTTTTCATATCTGGTTTATAAAATACCACTTACAGTCTTAGACTTCTTAAATAGTACTCAGAAGTGTATATTAAAGGAAATATACTTTAATGAGCTTAAAGAAAACTCCTGGGTCAGCTAGGGACAGACTATCCAGTGAACTGCAAACAGTGCTTTTAACTAACTGCCTCTAGATGATATTGTCTTCAATATTTTCTTTTCCTTTTATTATTATTATTATTTTTTTTAATTTAATTTTATTTTTAAGCTTTACAATATTGTATTAGTTTTGCCAAACATCAAAATGAATCCGCCACAGGTATACCCATGCTCCCCATCCTGAACCCTCCTCCCTCCTCCCTCCCCATACCCTCCCTCTGGGTCGTCCCAGTGCACCAGCCCCAAGCATCCAGTATCGTGCATCGAACCTGGACTGGCGACTCGTTTCATACATGATATTATACATGTCTCAATGCCATTCTCCCAAATCTCCCCACCCTCTCCCTCTCCTACAGAGTCCATAAGACTGATCTATACATCAGTGTCTCTTTTGCTGTCTTGTACACAGGGTTATTGTTACCATCTTTCTAAATTCCATATATATGTGTTAGTATACTGTATTGGTGTTTTTCTTTCTGGCTTCAATATTTTCATACATTTCTACCCTGTGATGGTTGATTTTTTTCATCTTGTCTAGGCTATACTATCTTGTATAGGCTAAAATATTTATTCTTGTTCTCTGAGGAACCCTGAATGACTTATTTCCCCCTTAGAAATAAAAGTATCTAATTTGCTTTTCTTTTGGTAAGAGAAGATGAGAATAGAAATGTTGATTGTCGTATAGTATTTCAGTTGTTGTGATTTGAAACTTTTTTTTTTTTGGTTCTCAAAATGGCTCTGTTATATTGAATTCTTGAAATTCTGTCTGTATAAGATTTATTAAGAGCAGTACTTGGAAAATATGGTATTATAAACCAAACGTATTTGGTTTACAAAAGGTATACTAAAAACCCTTCTGAGTAACAGAATGTTTTTGGAATGAGGTAAACTCAATGCCATAATACAGTATTCATTGTTTTAGGATAGAATTTATTCTTTCACTTTTGTATTACTGTATGCAAAAATTTCACACTTGATAGTTTTAAGTTTTCAAATTAAAAATTGCTTTTGTCTCAATGAAGAATCTGGTAAACCACATTCATCGTGTCAAGATCCAACACACTAAAATTTTGAAATGCAATTCAAACTCTCCATTGAGCTGTTGATTTCTCTACAGTGCTTCACATGGTGCATGGAGCACAAAGTAGTGATATATTTGCATCTGCATACATATTTGTGCTGTGAACAAGGCTGCCAGCAATATACTAGAGCAGAAAATGATAACTCAATTGATTGTCAAAGAGTGAATGAAGAATATGTACCTAAATCAATATAACACATAGTAAAGAAAGTATGAGGCAGGTTTATCCTAGCATTAAAAATCTTTGAAGTAAAACAAAATTTTTAAGTGAAATCTGACTAAACACTAAGATCAAGGCTCATAAAATAAGAAAACTCTGAAGCAAAGGGAATCTCTGGAAGATTGGCATGAATAGGCTGAAATGGAGTGGAATCTAGCTTGGAGCTGAGCCTGATCGATTCAGTTTCATGAGGGTCAGTTATTACTTCTGCTATAGAGTGGGGACAAAAATGTAACAATGACAAGACAACTTTGAATGTAAATGAGAGGTGAGAGAGTGTCATCTCAAGATTAATTTTCTGGGGTAAGAAACTGCGATGGCCTTTGTACTAAGAATTAACTCATCACTTGGGACGCTCAAACCCTGCATAATTCAAAGGACTAGCCTTTGAATAGCTCCTGTGAGATTAACTCTAAACTCTTGAAAAGGTTCTGGTCACAAAGTGTCTTTGTATACCTAAGAGCTTAGGCCACATCAGATAGTTTATGCTGAATAATGTTTTTTAGAGTGAGCATCTGTTTCTGTTCACTGGAGGTCCTGTTTCAAACAATATCAGTTTGACCTCTGTGAGATAGAAGATTGAAGACTAAGTAGCTAAATTCAGTTACATGAGCACTCTAAGACTCCATGAATGACCAACAATTATCCTGGACACAAAGGCTTGAGTGAGCTTCCCTGGTTGGAAGCACTGACTCAGTGCTGTATTGATCAGAAAAGGAAGCAGTGTCCACTAGAAGAGAGGTGGAAGCTCATACCGGATTTCTCCCAGATTCCACTCTATGAAATCATTTTGTATTTGTGCTGATTTTAATCTATATCTCATAATTATGAGAAAAATAACTTTTCTCTGAGTTTCTGAGTTCTCCTGGAAAATCATGGAACCTAAGGATCATCCTGAGCATCTGTCATTGGCACCATGATATCATTCCATGGGGAAAAAAAAAAGAAAAGAAAAATAATGAAGCATTTCACCTTGGTAAAGGTAATCCATTAAGCATGGATTATTGGACCAGGACCTATGCCAGCCGCACCCAGAAAAATATGGATATTCTAGATAACATTACAAAGTGGTGAGGGCTACTAAGAACTAAAGTTTACTATTTAGCTCTTTCCAAATAATAAATAAAATGCAAGTTCAGAAAGCTCCTCCTTGATTGTATTGGTATTCTTAAGGGTAACCACCATTTATCAAGTACATATTATGCGTCAAAGATTGATTTGTTGTGTTGTTTAGTTGCTAAGTTGTTTCCAACTCTTTTGCAACCCCTCTATGGGCTACAGCCCACCAGGCTCTTCTGTCCATGGGGTTTCCCAGGCAAGAATACTGGAGCAGGTTGCCATTTCCTTCTCCAGGAGATCTTTCCAACCCAGTAATCAAACCTGTGTCTCCTGCATTGGCAGGCAGATTCTTTACCACTGAGCCACCAGGAAAATCCAAAACATGGTTATGTAAAATTAATTTGGGCTATTTACTGTCCCATCGAGTTTTCTCTCTCTTTGAATTTCTTAGACTTTGATTCTTCCTGCTGTCATTAACACACCCAAGTCATGTTATAATCTATGGGGTTTTGTCCCAGTATTGTAAAACAAACAAACAACAACAAAATAAAACCTGAAGAACAAAGACAGAAAGTTACTTACCCTAAATTACTTATACAGTGGTATGTAACAGAGCAAGAGTTTGAAATCATGTTTTAAGTGTGAGTCTTGAATATTTTTTTCATGTTGCACAACATGTACACAAGAAAATAAAATTTTTCTTTTTTCTTTTTTTCCCCCCTTTTCTTTTTGTGTTTTGTAAGATCCCTTTTGAAATGGTAGGCCTCAGTTGTAGTTGTAGTATCCTAGATTTTTGAGCTTTGGAGAGCTTTCCAAAACTGTTTTAACATTAGAAAAGGACACTTTTGGATACTAGGTAAGGTTGGTGATAGCTGGAGGAATCAATGTCAGATAATCTCAAAGGTATAAGGCACAATGGGTCAAAGTCAGTGGACTGAATTGTTTGCTGATATCCATCTTAAAGTCTGCTTTTACTACCTGGGTTGTATAAAAACAGACATAAAGCTGTGATTGTCATATTTATCATAGCTTTCCAACCCCTGCTCTAAGGAAATAGGTAGCATAGTCAAGCACTGGAGCTGGGGCAAAGACTTCTATTCACAGCTCACATTCCATCCATTTAGGTTTGGTAGAAAGATCCAAGATAAATTTTCTTATTTATTTATTTATTTATTTTTTACTTTACAATATTATATTGGTTTTGCCATACATCAACATGTATCCTCCACGGGTGTACATGTGTTCCCCATCCTGAACCCGGCTCCCACCTCCCTCCCCATACCATCCCTCTGGGTCATCCCAGTGCACCAGCCCCAAGCTCCAAGATAAATTTTCAAACAAAAATTCAGTGGCTGTAGATGACATATTGAGAATTTCAAAGCATACACAAGAGAAGAAAGCCCCATATGCTATGTTCATCAGTCTCCTTCATATTCTAGATGTCTCAGGACAAAGCCATTCCTACTAAAGAACAGTGTTAAATCTCTAAAAAAACTCTGAATATATGTTAAAAATTTACCCCTAGTCTGAACGAGCAGAATCCTTTCTGACAAGGCATATGCATACCTGTAAATGTAAGATTTTGTGCCCTTTTTCAGACTGAAATATCAATTGAGGATTTCAAACATAAATTATTTATTTATTTGTGTTTTTCAATGAGAAAAAGAAAATATTCCTATCCACTATAAAAATGAATGACAAGATAAAAATATATCTTAATCAATTCATTGTAGCAAACTGTATTATTTATGAATAAAAAATGTTGGAGTTTGCCTAGACAGAAAATAAAAAATTGGATTGCATGCTCATTTTTTATTCTTATCTTTCAGTATCAACACAGAATCAGGGAGGGAGAAAGAAGTGAACATTGAAAGGTAAGATTCTTCTTATTTAACCCTGAGCAATCCAAGTTAATCTTAAACTTTCCTTTTGATGATATCCCACATCCAAAATCTATGAGAACATCACTTCCTAACGCCAGTCCTTCTCAAAACAGGAGCCTCAGAGCAGAGGCCCATGGCAAAGGAAGTCAGAGCTGGGAAATTCTAGATTTCCTGTTGTGCCCAGAATTAAACAATGATCAATCTTGCCCACGGGTTGATGATGTGAGATGTATTGGAAGGAAACCTTTGTTGGCTTTAGAGGCAGTACTTGTGAGTACAGATATGTACAAGATGTTAACTCTCCTAGGTTTCAGACTCCTCCTTTGAGGGATCACCTGGCCTGCAAAATTCATAGGTTGTTTGTAATTATTAACTAGGATAATGTGATTTAAATAACTTAAAACAGGATATATCATTGAACATAAATGAACATTGCAATTGTTGCCATAGATCATTTGACTTTGTATCCTAATCCCTGAAGCTCTCAGAGTTGTTATTGTAAGGTGCTGTTTCCAATCAGCCATCCTTCTCAGTATTCTGTCTATAGATATCACTTTGCTTCTCCTTTTACTTCATGTAATCCTCATACTTTCACACCTTAGAGAATTTATCTGAGTATAACTGAGGTGACACAGGATCTGAGTTATCTCAGCAATAGTCGATTAACCTCTTTTTATCTTTCCTGTATTCCTCTCCTTAATGTGGCTCACGAAATTCTGAGATCCCAGTGTAGCTTAGTATTGACAATGGAGTGGGAATTGAGAAGAAATAGGATGTGAGATAAAATAATGGAGATTATCCATTACCTTTGGATAATGTCTAAATGGAGAATTGTGAAGTCAGGAACGCGGGGACCATGACCCCACTAGACCTGCCTAGCTGTTATGTCACTATTCTGCTTCTGGCTACAGCTTGTACCTTTTGTCTTCTTAGCCACCTGGGCAAGCTTCTTGTTGATGGCAACTTTCCACAGCAGTTATAGCAAGATTTCTGCCTTTAAGGGTGCGAGAGCTTGACCATGGAAGATAAACATCTGCTCTCTTGTTTGGTGAACCTGTGGAAGATGCTGCTGTTTCTTTGCCCTTTTGGCTTTACAACTTCTTCAAGTCAACATTACATCTGACCTCTTTATTTATGAACTACACTCTTGGACAAAATTTCCTCAATTTCCACTTTATCACCAACACAACTGGGCACCTCTCTGCCACCACAACTCATTTACCACTAAATTCTCCACTTATTATGGTCTGTTTTTATGCACCCCTATCCCCAACCTTATTGCTTTTTATCCTTTATCTCTGGCACACACTAACTCAATGGAACCTGTTTCCCAGCTGGAACTCGCTCTTTTTCCTTGACCTTATCTACTTACTTGACTTATAACTCTATCCTCTCAGAGTATCATTTTCTCATAGCACTTGATTCACCTCTATGATTCCACTGACTTGACTTTCATGTCTCCGTTCCCAAAGATCTCTACTATATCCTGTCAGTCTCTATTTTAACTCTGACATTCTGACTAAATTCCAATCCTAATGAACTCTTACCCAACAAATTTATCTGCAGAGCATCACTGTTAGTTAATATTGTTGTCTCAGCCATCTCAGATATTGACTATACATGCCTGCACATGGCAGCCTTCTCCTGGTGATAGACATCTGCCAAGGATTTGTTCTGCAACATCTTTTTGTGCTAAGTTCTCCTGCAATGGCTTCTTTCTCATTATCCACTAGTGCCTATTCTTTGGAGATACTCTGAATCTAGATCTTTGGAGGTTTGTACCCTCTTAGTAGTGATGACCAGGAACTCCTGGAGATACAAATTATGAAAGAGTTTATTTTCATATTTTGGAAGAGAAAGCAAATAAAAACAAATTATTTTTCACACAACTTGACCAGAATATGAACACAGTTTTTTTAAAGAAGGACTTTAGTGTTACCTTGTGGCTATCAAGACTCAAATCCACCCCCAGTACTTCTGGAAAACTAAAGAAAAAGTGAGCCAAGAGAGAAAATCCAGGATTCCAGGTTCATCATAATGATCTCTGCGTATTCAAGGCTCTGATGGTTTGTATGTCCTGTTACTAGATATATGGTCTTTTTTGGTCAGCCAGAATATTCTATTCATTCCCTTCCAAGGAAGTATTTCAAAGCAAATATTTTAATCTATTTAGAGAAAACCTCAAGTGGGTAATCTTCTGAGATGGAAGGTGTCTGTTTCCCATAGCCAAGTATATTTACCCTTCCCAAGTGTTATGGTTGTCATAAGAGCAGAGTGTTGTCAGGTGTGTGTATGCTGTGTTTGTCATATACAGTATCCCAGGAGTTTTGGTTTAGTGAAACCAAGTGGATTAACTCAGCTTCATACTGGATGCCTGCTGTGGCATCTACAAATGGCCAAGGTCTGGGGTGAAGCTTCTAGTGACATTCACTATATCAAATGATATTCCTTGGCACCTGAACGAGTGTTTTATTTCTAAAATCCTTTATTGTTTCATGAATTTACCAAATATACAGTAACAACAACAACAGCTACAAAACTACTATAAAAATATCCAAGGGCTTTTCACAGTAGGGATATCTAATTAACATAAGATATGATGACATCAATCTTTCTTCCTGTTTTTTCAGCTCTAAAGATTGGGTAACACATAAAAGGGCCAGAAATTTCTTATTCAATGCTTATAGGAAAGATCAGAGATAAATTGCTTAACATTTGATAAAAGTAAGAACTGAGAATTCGGGGATGACTAAGACCTTATTTAAGAGAAGAAATGTATGACCCTAACTCTCTTGCTGGGAAATAGCAGCCACCTCACTCTTAAGTTTCCTCTTTCTTTCCTGAAAAAGGCTTCAGGGAGAGGTATTTCTCCAATCTCTTAAATAAGCTTTACTGAAAAATATATAGTAGTCTATCACTATGACCTTTATTTTCTTTTTAAAATTTTATTTACTTATTTTTAACTGGGGGATAATTGCTTTACAATGTTCTGTTGGTTTCTGCCATACCTAACAGAAATCACCCATAGACATACAAATGTCCCCTCCCTCTTAAACCTCCCTCCCACCTCCCACCAGTGAAGTAGGGAGCAAAAAATTATTTCTACCTGGGTGTGTAGGTGGTGATTTCTCATGGAAATGTCAGTGGTCCTACGTTGCCTTCTTTCCTTGAGTAAAAAGTGCCTGATTCTCAATGTCCCTTCTTGGCCAGAGAAACCCCAGAGGCCATCTCTCATAAATTGCAGTGTAATGGTAATATGTTGCATCTGCTTTGGAAGATGATTAAAACATAAAAAGTTAAACACAGAGCTTTCTTATGACCCAACAATGTAACTCCTAATTATTTACATAAAAATACTAAAGACATATGGAATCCCAAAGAAGGGCCATGCGAAAGAATATTCAAACAACTATACAACTGTGCTCATTTCACATGCTAGCAAGGTAGTGCTCAAAATCCTTCAAGCTAGACTTCAGTAGCACGTGAACTGAGAACTTCCAGGTATAGAAGCTGGATTTAGAAAAGGCAAAGGAACCAGAGATCAAATTGCCAACATCCACTGGATCATAGAAAAAACAAGGTAATTCTAAAAAGACGTCTACTTCTGCTTCATTGACTACACTAAAGCTTTTGACTGTGTGGATCACAACAAACTGTGGAAAATTCTTAAAGAAATGGGGATACCAGACCACCTTACCTATCTCCTGAGAAACTTATATGCAGGTCAGGAAGCAACAGTTAGAATCAAACATGAAACAATGGACTGGTTCAAAATTGGGAAAGGGGTATGATAAAGCTGTATATTGTCACCCTGCATATTTAATTAACATGTAGAATACATCATACAAAATGTTGGGCTAGATGACTCACAAGCCACAATCAAGATTGCCAGTACAAATATCAACAACCTCAGATATGCAGATGATATTACTCTAATGGCAGAAAGCGAAGAAGAACTAAAGAGCCTCTTGATGACTGAGAAAGAGGAGAGTGAAAAACCTGCCTTGGAACTCAACATTCACAAAATGAAGATCATGGCATTTGGTCCCTTCACTTCATGACGAATGGAGAAAAAGTGGGAACAGTGACAGACTTTATTCTCTTGGGCTTCAAAATCACTGTGGACAGTGATTACAGCAATGAAATTAAAAGACCCTTGATTCTTGGAACAAAAGCTATAACAAACCTAGACAGCATATTAAAAAGAAGAGACATCAGTTTGCCAACAAAAGTCCGTATAAGTCAAAGCCATGGTTTTTCCAGTAGTCAAGTATGGATATGACAGTTGGACCATAAAGAAGACTGAGTGCCCAAGAATTCATGCTTTTGAACTGTGATGCAGGAGAAGACTCTTGAGAGCCTCTTGGACAACAAGGAGATCAACCAGCCTATCCTAAAGGAAATCAACCCTGAATACTCATTGGAAGGACCAATGCTGAAGCTAAAGCTCCAATACTTTGGCCACTTGATGCCAAGAGTTGACTCAATAGGAAAAGACCCTGATGCTGGAAAGATCGAGGACAGGAGGAGACAGGGCAACAGAGAATGAAATGGTTGAATGGCATCATTGACTCAATGGGCATTAGTGTGAGCAAACTCGGGACAATAGTGAAGGCCAGGGAAGCATGGCATACTATAGTCCCTAGGGTCACAAAGAGTTGGATGTGACTTAGGGACTGAAAAACAACAACACAAAAATGTGTTTAAGAATGTTTGTGGTAACGTTTTTTTCATAATAGCCAAAAACTGGAAATAATCCTAATGTCTGTCAATTGATGAATGGATAAACCAAAAGTACTGTATAATTATATGGAATGTTATTCAACAATAAGAAAGTGAAGTATAAAATGGGAAACATTATGAATTGACCTCAAAAAATTTATACCAAGTGAAAGAAGTCAGTTGCAAAAGGCCACATAGTATTTATCAGAGGATGGGGTGGTAGTCAAAGAATATGGTGTGAATGCTGATGGTTATATGGGGGCTTCTTCTTAGAGTGATATAAGTACTTGGAATTAGGTAATTATGATTATTTCACAACTTTCTGAATACACTAAACATCACTGAATAGTATACTCTAAAGTGTTTAATTGTATGGTATGTGAATTATACATCAATAAAAATACCTGTTCCACACAGTGTTATAAAAATTGGCAAAATATTTCTAGAATTCATGTGAAAGAAATCAGATTGAAGATCAGCAAAGATTTATGTTTCACATGAAGAATCAAACTGAAGTCTTGCTTTACCTCAGTTCAAGACTTATGAATCTCCTATTTTAAAGAATATTCTATTTGAAAATTTACATATAGAATAAAACTAATTAAACATTAATTTATTATTAATAAAATAAATTTAATTTATTAATTAAAATTAATAAAACAGAGGTAGAGTTAAGAATAGACAAGTACAAGTGAGTTCTTTGTTTGGATGGGAGGAAAAGAACTTTATAAATAGCTGAGGAAAAATGAATCTTTTAAAATAAATGAATTGGAAATGTTTCTAATTGAATGTGAAAAATATTATTAGATCCATTTCTGGAACTATACGCAGATTAAATTTCTGACAATTTGTATATCAAATGCAAAACTCAAAATGTTGTCAAAATACTTATCCTCAAAGTTTAGGTTAAAGGAATATTTTTTAAGGCACAAAAAGCAGCAATCATAAAGGACCATAATGTTAAATAATAAAATGAAAAAACAATCAGATCTATGCACAAAATAGAAGCAAAATATATGAACAAGTAATTCATAAAACAGAAAAACAGGCCAATAAACTTGTCAACTAAATGCAAATTTTATAAAAAACGATAAATTGTTTTATAATCATTTTATTGAGAAAATATGACTATGCTTTTGAAAAGATAGCAAAGTCAAACTCTTCTTAGGTCTAAGAGTTTTGCAGCATAATATTTTGGACACCTTCTGTAATTGTCAGCTTGGAAAAGTACATATTCCAAGATCCATAAACTCTATAAGCAGCTCTTTATCCTAGAAAAATGTTTACCTATGTGCAAAATAAGGCTTATAAAAGCATGTTCTATAGCAAATGACTGGGAAAACCAACATAATTAACAATAGAGGATAAAAATGTAAAATGGAAATAAGCCATGTTAATAATTATTAAATCTAAATGTATCCACATGGGTAAAACTACAAAAGATAATGGTGAATTAAAGACCTAGATATAAAATCATGTCTAATATATTTTGACTGCATTTGTGTAGATATACAAAATAATAATCTATGATATTTATGGATACAAATATTAAAACATTGATAAGAAGAATGTATACCATGATCATCACAGGAACTCTATTGAGGCAGTGCACAGGGAAATAGTTGTGGAAAAAAGTGAAGCTTCAGAACCCAGTGAGAGACAACAGGACAAAATATTAACTTTTGCTAGTTGTGTTTTTTAAATTGTTTTGTGTTTTATGTTTGAATTTTTCACCTGAAAAAATGCATTAAGAATTAACCAAGTTTTAATTCTCTTGTATTTTTAGTTTATATACCAACTGTATTATACAAATTAAAAAATAAGTTATCTGGCATTGTTCTGCCTAAAATTAAAAGGAATCTCTCTGATACTTTGCCTTTATGGTGTGATGATGTGTTAGTCATTAAATGAGGTGTCCAATAGGTGAAAGAGTAGGAAACTACTTGAGGGAGTAAAAGCAGCTACTTCTTAAATTAATCACGTGACAATCAGCAGTTGACCTTTTTATTATCATATTCTATAACTTTTACTTCGTATACAGAACAGTGAGGCTTTCCTTCTGAAATTAAGAAATAAACTGAGATACCCTTATAATTTTCTTAAAAACTGTATGATGGACTTATAGTGATCATTTTGCAATATATACATATATCATAATGTAAGCCTGAAATTAATATAATGTTAAATGCCAATTATATCTCATTTTAAAAACCTATATATTTGTTGGGCTTTCATGTTGGGGAACACAGTAATCCAAAGAGTTGACAGCACAGGGAGAGGAAAAACAAATGAGAAAAGAACGATAGTTTGAAGTTCAAATATTTTTTGGATTTGAGAAAATTTTCTTCACTGTCCAGAAAATTCTAAAGGGACACATCTTTTCAAGAGTCACTTCTTCTGTTGAAAAAGGGAGAAAAAAAATCTAGCCAAGATTAAAAGAAATTGCTTCAAAATAAATGAACTAAGGCAGATATGTTCTTACTTTATTCAGTTTGATTGGCTATACAAACTTTCCCTAAATTATTCTTAGTATCTTTTATGCTGCATTTGTGAATATAATAAAAGGCCAAAAAAAGATGGAATAAGTACCAATGGCATATCCTCTTTCTACTTGCAAACTATTTAATTCACTATATTTACTGAAATTAAGTAAATAAAACATTACCTGAGACCTAACTTTTAGCTAGCCATCCCATAAAATGTTTTTTCAGTGTATTATCATATAATAAAAGCCTTCTTATTAAAGTTCCAGTTTTAAAAGTCTTAGTGGAAATAGCAGTTTTCTTTATTTCACCTTATCAATCCTTGAGTCCTGATTGAAACCTGTATCTATACTAGGAGGCTACTGTGTTGCAATGAATATGAAAAAAGAAAGCATAGAACTTAGATTTAATAGACTTGACTTAATGTTCTGGTTTACATTCTGCTTCCCTCATTTCTATTAGGTGAGACTAGTGAGAGCATCATAAATATTAGTAATTTAATTTTTATAAGCCTTATTTTTCTCCCTGGAATCCAATTTCATGTTATACATCTGTATATGAATCCTAGATTTTCAGGGTCTCTAAAAAGTTCTGTATTTTCAAAACTCAAATTCTTCCCTAGCCATCAGACCTATTTCGTGATTTTTCCTACCACAGCATTTGCATTCTCTAATACAAATCTAACTAATTCCCTGTATTAAATTCCCCTATAATATATGAGATTTCTGTTTTATTGACATCAAACAATTAAAACTTCTATAAAGATTCAAGTTAAATAGTTAAATAATTAGCCTTCTAGTAATTTGATAAGAATTGTGACAAAAATCTATCTATCCATTCACTCAACAATAAAAGTAGAATGGCATTTGGTTAAAATCATAAACTCTGGAATTTAGATTCTTTTGTTACAATCCTGGCTCTGCCAATTACTGTGTGGCCAGAGAAAGATCACTAGATTTGGGACATTTTCTTCATTAACTCTATGCTTGTTTCCTAAGTTCATTTACTGAATTCATTGCAGTCCTTATAGATAACTAGTTTAGATGACTGTTTTACCTTGGGGTTTGTAGTCTGTTAGAAAATGTAGATAATTCAACAATAATAATGTCAAGTTTTATTGATACTGAAATATTTGTCTAGAGCAAAGGTATTTTTAATTTTATTTTAAATATTAAAATAATCTAAGTGTTTAGTAAAGTACAGGAGATTAAAATGTACTCACGATTAATATGTTTATATGTAATATAAAGTATTCATGTAGCCACTCTCCAAATTTATCAGATTTTAACATCTTACTCCTTGTTTCAGAATCTAATCTGTTTTCACCACAACTAGAAGTAAAAATATAATATATATTTTCCCTGTCCCCCCACAGATCCCTTGATTTCTCAGAGATAACTGCCACAATCAGTAATTTATAGGTTACATATCCAGCTGGTATGTAAGATATGTGCATTATATCATTTGTAGACATTGAAAAATTGCTCTTCAAGATATTTCTTTCATTTTACACTTCTGCCTTCCAGGAATATTTCTCTTGTACTAGATCCTTGCTTTTATTTGGTCTGGTAGACTAGATTATTGTACTATTGTAGCTGAGGGTCAACTGTGACATCCTACATTCCAGGTCTATTGTTGTAGAGCTTGACCAACAGAATATTAGCAAATGTAATGAAAACAGAAGCTTCACATATGCTCATACAGCTTTTTTTGTGCCTAACCTGACTTGCCATGGGGAGAGCATGCCCTACATGGTGTGCTCAACAACTAATATGGTTGAAGCTATTTTTTTATTAATAAGTTCCATAACAACAAATGCACTTTATCTGACAACTAATGCCAGTTATTTTCTCAAACAAGTTATACTTAAGGCTGGATTATCTCACTGTGCTATGGTAAAACTTTACAGCAGAACTCCTTGACTCTAAATATAATCTTGCACTCTTCATACTTTTTGCATGGAAACCGAAAGTGTGAGTTACTCAGTCATGTCTGACTCTTTGTGATCCCTTGGACTGTAGCCCGCCATTCTCTCTGTCCATGGAATTGTCCAGGTGAGAATACTGGAGTGAGTAGCCATTTCCTTCTTCAGGGGCTCTTCCTGACTGAGAAATCAAACCCAGGTCACTCACCTTGCAGGCAGTTTCTTTACCATCTGAGCCATCAGGAAAGCCCCAACAGTGACCAAACTACTTGACTTGATCAATGTCTTTCATATGCCTTTCCTCTAAAAGAGAGTTCAGATCTCATTATCCACTGATAATTGACCCAAGCATTCTTTCATTTCCTATTTGTTTTAATTGTTGAACTCCAGAGAGTATATTTGTTCAATTCTTCATTTTACCTCCTTTAATATGGACATTAATTACACATAGCTACTCTAGAATTCAGTGTAATATCAATGTTGTTCTTAATAAATCTATGAAATATATCTGGGAAACTCTGAAAGAGCTGGGGTAGGGCTATCTATCTTCACCATCATCCTCAGGAACACTGTTGGATACCAAGAGATTTGCTTCATTAATTAACAAAAATAATTATAACGGAGACTACTCATATTTATGCTCAAGTTCTCATTTTCCTGACATCTATATCACTGACATAGAGCCAACTGGGATTGAGACTTCATTTAGTCTCTATTGTAAGACTCTAAACTTTATTCAATTTTCATAAAAGCATGTTGGGGTATTAATGGCCTGGATACGGACAAAAATATTAATGTTCTTAGAAAGTTTGCACTGGTCTTATCCACATTTGTTTCTGTGTCTGAAGACGTAAAATGTTTACAGTTTGATGGGAGACCACCTGACAGCTCTGTGAAGGAGTTGACCCATAGTGTAAGGATCCTAAATACAGGTTCTGTGGGTCTTTATTTACCCATAATTTATTATTGCTTCCAATAAACCTTAATTGACATGTGCACACAAAGTACATGTGTTTCTGACCTCCAACAATTGCTCATCTTGTTATTCAGTTGACTAAATCAATGATTACACTTGTTTGATCAAATCTTTATGCTGATTGAACTAAAAGGAACATTACAAACCTAGTAAATTTTTTGCTTTTAAGAACTGGATTTTATTGTATAAATTCTCAATATCCCAAGCATTCTTTTCCAGGAAAAAATTTATATAACCATGCTAAATTGAGACAAAATATCAATAATCATGCACTCTGCTTGTGAACTATTTTCTTAGGCTCAAGCAGGCTGCCTTGAACTTGGAAAATTTCTAGAACCAAGAGATCTTGGCATATTTCATCTTGAGAACAATCATTCTTCAGAATAGCAATTGTCTAGCTTTTTTACATGTCCTTCTCTATATTTATGACTTAACCAATTTCACAGCTTTTACTATTTCAGAAGTGGGACACCTCTTCATATTAAGCCATCAACTGAAAAAAAAAAAAGTATTTGCAATTGGTGTACATTTGCTTTCCAAATGAGGTAATGACTTCATCTCTCATGCCTACTTCCCTAAACTCTCTAAACTTCAATTAACAACATTTAATCGGACTTAATGTCTCATTATCTTTGCATGCTCCCTTGGGGATTTTGTAAAATATATACTATATATGTTCATCATTCAGAACTTTGGACATACATCTATCAGTATGTTTTTTCTCTCTATAAGACTATACATTTGTAATTCTAACGTATTTCTCCCAATTCCATCTAGAGTGGTAACCTATATTAGGAGACATAAATTGCATCAGTTCTGGATGTGGTAGATACATCAGTTTTGCAAAACTGTCCTGCCTGTTTTCTCCATTTTTGATAAAGTAATTCCAGTTAAGGGAGTGTTTTGTAACTTTTATTATGTCAAGGATCTTTTTGGAAGTTTTATAGTGAAGCCAGTTTTATGAACCCCTTTCTTACAATATTGCTAAAACTATAAAATAAACTAACAATATTGATATAGTTATCAAAATATTTGATATTGTTTCTTTATTAATCTATTTTTATTAATATATAGCTCCTTGTCTAAAAAACTGACATAATATTTTTTAAGATTTATTTTTGATTGAAGTAACTAAAGAGCCTCTTGATAAAAATGAAAGAGGAGAGTGAAAAAGTTGGCTTAAAGCTCAACATTCAGAAAACTAAGATCATGGCATCTGGTCCCATCACTTCATGGCAAATGGATGAGGAAACAGTGGATACAGTGACATACTTTATTTTTTTGTGCTTCAAAATCACTGCAGATGGTGACTGGAGCCATGAAATTAAAAGATGCTTGCTCCTTGGAAGGAAAGTTATGACCAACATAGACAGCTTATTAAAATGCAGAGACATTACTTTGCCAACAAAGGTCTGTCTAGTCAAAACTATGGTTTTTCCAGTAGTCATGTATGGATGTGAGAGTTGGACTATAAAGCTGAGCACCAAAGAATTGATGCTTTTGAACTGTGGTGTTGGAGTAGACTCTTGAGAGTCCCTTGGACTGCAAGAACAAACCAGTTCATCCTAAAGGAAATCAGTCCTGAATTTTCATTGGAAGGAGTGATGCTGAAGCTGAAACTCCAATAATTTGACCACCTGATGTGAAGAACTGACTCACTGAAAAAGACCCTGATGCTGGGAAAGATTCAAGGTGGGAAAAGGAGATGATAGAGGATGAGATGGTTGGATGGCATCACTGACTCAATGGACATGAGTTTTGAGTAACCTCTGTGAGTTGTGATGGACTGGGAGGCCTGGTGTGCTGCAGTCCATGGGGTCGCAAAGAGTCACACACGACTGAGTGACTGAACTGAAATGAACTGAACATTGGTTTATAGCATTGTGTAAATTTCCTGTGTACAACATTGTATTTTTACATTTGCATAACCCACAATATTGTTGTATTAGTCACTTAGTCCTGTTCGACTCTTTTGAGACCCCATGGACTGTAGCCTGCCAGGCACCTCTGTCAGTGAATTTCTCTAGGCAAGCATATTAGAGTGAGTAGCCATTCCTTTCTCCAGGGGATCTTCCTGACCCAAGGATTGAACTCAGGTCTCCTACATTACATGGAGATTCTTTACCATCTGAATTACCAGAGAAGTCCAACCCAGAGCATGCTCACCACCAAAAGTTTAGTTTGAATCTGTCGCCATTGAGTTGATTCCTTTTTCTCCTTTTGTCCTCCTCACTATTCCTTTCTCTCTGGTAACCACTACTCTGTTCTCTGAACCTTTTTTCTTTTTTGGTTTGTTCATTTACTTTGTTTTATTATTTTTTTATATTCCACATATGAGTGAAGTAAGATAGTATTTGTCTTTCTTTGACCTATTTCATTTAAGCATTATACCTTTAAGGTCCATTCACATCACAAATGGCAAGATGTTATATTTTATGACTAAATAGTATGCTATTATATACATATACCACACCTTCTTTATTTTATTTATTCACCAATGGGTGGGTACTTAGGTTGTTTCCATATCTTCAGTTCAGTTCAGTTCAGTCACTCAGTTGTGTTCGACTTTTTGCAACCCCATGAATCACAGCACGCCAGGTCTCCCTGTCCATCACGAACACCTGGAGTTCACCCAAACACATGTCCATCGAGTTGATGATGCCATCCAACCATCTCATCCTCTGTCGTCCCCTTCTCCTCCTGCCCTCAATCTTTTCCAGCATCAGGGTCTTTTCAAGTGAGTCAGCTCTTCGCATCAGGTGGCCAAAGTATTGGAGCTTCAGCTTCAACATCAGTCCTTCCAATGAACACCCAGGACTGATCTCCTTTAGGATGGACTGGTTGGATCTCCTTGCAGTCCAAGGGACTCTCAAGAGTCTTCTCCAACACCACAGTTCAAAAGCATCAATTCTTCAGTGCTCAGCTTTCTTCACAGTCCAACTTTCACATCCATACATGACCACTGGAAAAACCATAGCCTTGACTAGATGTGTTGGCAAAGTAATGTCTCTACTTTTTAATATGCTGTCTAGGTTGGTCAGAACTTTCCTTCCAAGGAGTAAGCATCTTTTAATTTCATGGCTGCTATCACCATCTGCATTGATTTTGGAGCCCCAAAAAATAAATTCTGACACTATTTCCACTGTTTCCCCATCTATTTGCCATGAAGTGATGGGACCAGATGCCATGATCTTAGTTTTCTTAATGTTGAGCTTTAAGCCAACATTTTCACTCTCCTCTTTCACTTTCATCAAGAGGCTCTTTAGTTCCTCTTCACCTTCTGCCATAAGGGTGGTATCATCTGCATATCTGAAGTTCTTAATATTTCTCCCAGCAATCTTGATTCCAGCTTGTGCTTCCTCCAGTCCAGCTTCTCATGATGTACTCTGTGTATAAGTTAAATAAGCAGGGTGACAGTATACAGCCTTGGTGTACCGTTTTTCCTGTTTGGAACCAGTCTGTTGTTCTATGTCCAGTTCTAACTGTTGCTTCCTGACCTGCATATAGGTTTCTCAAGAGGCAGGTCAGGGGGTCTGGTATTCCCATCTCTTTCAGAATTTTCCACAGTTTATTGTGATCCACACAGTCAAAGCAGAAATAGATGTTTTTTCTGGATATTACAAATAATGCCACAATGATCATAGTGGTACATATATTTTTTTGAAATAATGTTTTCATGTTCTTGAATAAGAATACCCAGCAATAGGATAGCTGTATCATATAGTAGTTCTATTCTTAATTATTTTCTTAATTTTTTGAGTAATCTTCATGGTTAATTTTTTCAGGAATTTCCATAGTAGCAGCACCAATTTACATTCCCACCAACAGTGCATGAATGCCCTCCTTTCTCTACATTTAGCCATTCTAACAGTAAACTGCCATAATTTTTACTAAGTGATAACATAAAGAATAGTTTAAAATATATGTAGAAAACAAACTTATGCTTACTAAGACAGGAAGGGTTGAGAGAGACAAACTGAAATGTTGAGATTGACATATACACACTACTAAGGCAATGGCACCCCACTCCAGTACTCTTGCCTGGAAAATCCCATGGATGGAGGAACCTGGCAGGCTGCAGTCCATGAGGTCACTAAGAGTCGGACACAACTGAGCAACTTCCCTTTCACTTTTCACTTTCATGCATTGGAGAAGGAAATGGCAACCCACTCCAGGGTTCTTGCCTGGAGAATCCCAGGGACGGGGGAGCCTGGTGGGTGCCGTCTATGGGGTCACACAGAGTCGGACACGACTGAAGTGACTTAGCAGCAGCAGCATATATAAAATAGATAACTAATAATAACCTACTGTATAGCACAGCAAACTCTACTCAATACCCTGTAATGACCTTTTGTAATCGAATCTAAAAATGAGTGGATATATGTATATGTATAACTGATTCACTTTGCTGCACAGTAGAAACTAACACAACATTGAAAATCAACTATACTCAAATAAAAATTAATTTAAAAAATACAAGTCTATTTGATACAAGCTATCTATGAATTCTGTTAGTAAAAAATCATGGTACTGCTAATATGAATATTACTGACTACACTTATAATTGCAAGTAACACTATATCTTAGAGCTGAGTGAAAATAAAAGCATAAAATTTTCTCATTCAAGTTTATGAATCTCTAAACTCTATTCTTGTTTCCTTTAGTGTCTGTGTACTCTTGCAAAGACATGACCCAAAGCTTAGTCTTCCTCAGTCCCAACTTACAGCTGACTGTGATTCTACCAATGCTTTCTCTGCTTATGTGTTTCCTAGCTTCATCTTCCTTGCTGCAGCTTCTTATAGCATCCTCATTTCATATGTCTGAGGAACATATTTCCTGACAGTATAGTCAATATTTCAATCTCAATTTATAGAAACATAATTGAGTTACCTTAAAATTCACGAAAGAATTACTAGCATAATTTACACTAGTCTTTCATGTTTCTTTCTCTCATAATTCCAAACATTATATATCATCATTTGATGATATATAATCTTCAAAGTCTTCAAATTGTGGTTCTCCAAATAATTTTACTATGAAGTTTCAATCGGTAGCTTTGAGATGACTCTTCTCAGTAGTTTCCTGCCCTGAAACACGTGGATGATTATTTTTAATTTCCTCTCTTTAGACAACTATATTTTTTTCTAACGTGATAATCACATCAATATTACACCTTTTCCTGGACTATCTGGAAAGAAAAATTGATCTGGCTACATATTATTAAAATTTTTCTCTCTCTCCCTGCCCACTTTTTTTTAACCTTTTCTCTAAAACTAAGATTTCATTTATCACAGGACTATTGACATTTTAGGCTAGATAATCTTTATTGAGAGAGGCTGTTTTAAGCATTGTAGAATGTTTTACATCAATGCTGATCTCTTTCCACCAGAGGATCCCAACTGTGACAATTACAAATACCTTTGAATATTGTTGAATATTCACAGGGAGACAGAATCTTGCCCAGCTGAGAATCACTTGTCTAAAGTGACCTGTGTAAACTTGAGTCCCCATTGAAAATTATTCCTCTGTAATTTTATTTATTAGTATATCTTTAGTTTGTTCTCTGATGTCTCAAGAGCTAACATTACTTTTTAAATCATTATTTTCTTTCCATTTGAAGCATGGTTAAATTTGTCCGCCTGCTTACTAATATCATTGCATGGTTTCTTGGCTAGCATAATTCTCAGCATAAAGGCATCTGGTATTCAAGCTTTCTTTAGATTTTTGACTGTGGATTTGTGATTATTTAATTTAGCTTTTCCTTTATCTCTATACCAAATGTTTATATCAATATGATAGGGTCCCCCAGATCCTTTTATTTACTGAGGAGTAAATTCTGTGAAATTTCTGAGCACAAAATCACAATCTCTATCTCTATGTTTCTCAAGAATGAATAACACTTTGTAGAAAATAAAGCTATAAGAATGCAAAAAAAAAAAGCCTTGCCACTTGATTTCCAGACTTTTCCTTTAGATAAAGGTCAGGATTTACAACTCCAGTGTCAAAAATTCTCTAATGGCCAACAGATCTGTCTGAGAAACAAAACAGAGAGACCAAAATTATTTTACTTACCAGTGCTTATGAAGTCTTTAGAGAGAAAGTGTTCTAAAATGGATGTCAAAAGAATCTGAATAAAAAAATGTCAGTATCAAAGATGCACCTGGGAAATTTGCTTAAGTCCAAAGCCCAAAGCCATGTGCTCTGACCCAATGCAAATATATATATATATATATATATATATATATATATATATATATATAATATTGATCCCCCAAAGTCAATCATAAATTCAAGGTTGTTGAAGTTCCCAGCCACTATGTAAAACATTGTGTTATTTTAGAATTCTCAGCATGTTTATGGTAAGCAGCCTCTACACAGTCCCCAGTGATTCCCTTTCCTAATATTTGTGTCCTTGTGTATTTCCCTCCCCTTCAACACGGGCTGAGCTTGGTAACTTAATTCTTATGAATAGAGTACACCAAAGGTGATAGGATGCCACTTCTAAGAATAGGTAAAAAAGGATTATGATTTTCTTCTAGGGTATTTTTTGTTTGTTTTTTACAATTTTGTTTGGAGTATAGTTGATTTGCAATGTTGTGTTAGTTTCAGGTGTACAGCAAAGTGATTCAAGTATACATATACATATATTCATTTTCTTCAGATTCTTTTTTCATATAAGATTATCACTGACTATTGAACAGAGTTCCCTGTGCTGAACAGTAGGTCCCTGGTGCCCTGGTGGTTATTTATCTTACACATAGTAATGTGTGTGTGTGTTAATCTCAGGCTCCAGATTTATCTCTTTCTTGATGTTTCTGCTTTGGTAATCATAAATTTAGTGTTTTTTGGTTTTTGTGGTTTTTTTGCTTTCAATATTTTTATTTTATTTTATTTATTTATTTTTACTTTACAATATTGTATTGGTTTTGCCCTACATCAACATGCATCCACCACGGGTATACTATTTCTGTTTTGTAAAGAAATTCATTTGTATCATTTTTAAAAATTGAATTTTACATATGACTGTTATCATATAATATCTTTCTTTCTCTGTCTGATTTACTTTGCTCAGTCTAACAATCTCTAGGTCTATCCATGTTGCTGCAAAAAGCATTATTTTGTTATTTTTATAGCTGAGTCATATTCCATTTTATATATGTATCACATTGTCTTTATCTAATACTCTGTCAACAGATATTTAGGTTGCTTCCATGCTTTGGCTATGAACACAGGGGTGCATGTATCTTTTCTAGTTATGGTTTTCTCTGGATATATGCCCAGGAGTGGGACTGCTGGATCATATAGTAGCTCTCTTTTAGTTTTTTTAAGGAACCTCCATACTCTTCTCCATAGTGGTTGTACCAATTTATATTTCCACCAACAGTGTAGGAGGGTTTCCCCTGGGATACTCTCTCACACATGCTTTCTCTCTCAGAGCTTTTGCTCTGGGGGAAGCAAGCTGTCATTTTGTGAGCAGACCTATGAATAAGCCCATATGCCAAGGAACTGCTGTCTACACCCAACGTTGAGAGAGAACCTGGGGCCTGTCAATAGCCACATGGATGAACTTGCAGGTGAATCCTCCCAGAGTAGAGCTATGAGATGATGTAAACTTTGATAAATGCCTTCATCACAGTCTTTTTTAGAAACTCTGACTCAGAGTTACCCAGTTATGCCATGCCATACCCAGATTCCTGACCTTCAAAAGTTATTGTATCATAATTGCTGATTATTCTAAACTGTTGTTTAGGTGCTATGTTTATATTGGAGATACTTTAAGATCAATAATATCTTCCACTTAATTTTTACATTACCCCTGAAGAATATTTTCTTCAATTAAGTTTTGCAGCAATTCAGAAGTAAGAAAGAAAAAAAACTGGAAGTTAAAATGTAATTTTCAGTTTTTGTACTGATAGAGGTGTGGAGCATATAGATTAGTGTGAGAGCCCAGCAGCCTTGAGTGCCCTATCTGGAAATCAGGACAGCCCAACTGATGGGAAGTATGAGGTCAGAGAGTAAAAACAGTAATTAATATCTCTGCCTCCTGTTTCTTGAAAAGTTATTAGAATCTGCCATTTAGCACTCTTCATCTATTAAATGCATATAGTAGTTTTCAATCATAAAATAAGAATCAATAACTATCCTATTGTATACAGTCATCAAAAACAAGACCTGGAACTTAGTGTGGCTCAGATAATCAGCTTCTCATAGCCAAATTCAGGTATACACTAAAAAAAAAAAAAAAAAAAAAAGACAGGCAAACCACTAGGCCAGCCAGGTACTACTTAAATCAAATCACCTATGAATATTCAGTAGAGGTGGCAAATAGATTCAAAGGAGTATATCTAGAAAACAGTGTGCTGGAAGACCTATGGACACAGGTCTGTAATATTGTACAGGAGGTAGTGAACAAACCCATCAGAAAGAAAAAGAAAAACAAAGAAGGCAAAGTGGTTATCTGAGGAGGCTTTACAAATAGCTGAAGAAAGGAGAGAAACAAAAAGCAAGGGAGAAATGGGGAAGGTACATTCAACTAAAGGCAGAGCTCCAAAGAATAGCTTGGAGAGACAAGAAGGCCTTCTTCAATGAACAGTGTATAAAACTAGAGGAAGAAAAACAGAAGGGGAAAGACTAGAGATATTTTCAGTAAAATTGAAAATATCAAGGGAATATTTAGTCCAAAGATGGGTGCAATAAAGGACAGAAATGGTAGAGACCTAGTAGATGCTGAAGAGATCAAAAAGAGGTAGAAAGAATACATTGAAGAACTGCATAAAAAAGATCTTAATGAACCAGATTACTACAGTGGTATGGCCAGTAGCCCAGAAACAGACATTCTGGAGTGTGAAGTCAAGTAGGCCTTAGGAAGTGCTGCTGTTAATAAAGCTAGTGGATGCAATGCAATTCCAGTAGCACAATTCAAAACCCTAAAGGATGATGTCATCAAGAAATTGCTGTCAATTTATCAGCAAATCTGGAAGACCCAGAAGTGGCCACTGGACTGGAAATGTCAGTCCTCATCCCAGTTCCCAAGAAGTGTAGTAGCACTAAAGAATGTTCAAACCATTGTACAATTGCACTCCTCTCCCATGCTAGTAAGATGATGCTTAAAATCTTGCATGCTAGGATTCAGCATTATGTGAACTAAGAAATTCTAGATGTCCAAGCTGGGTTTAGAAAAGGTAGAGGAACCAGAGATAAAATTGCCAACATTCGCTGGATCATAGAGAAAGCAAGGTAGTTCCATCAGCTATACTAAAGCCTTTGACTGTGTGGATCATAACAAACTGTAGAAAGCTCTTAAAGAGATGGGAATCCCAGACCATCTTACCCATCTCTTGAGAAACCTGTATGTGAGTCAAGAAGCAACAGTTAGAACCCTGTATGGAAAAACTGATTGGTTGAATGAAGATTGAGAAAGGAGTACAACAGGGCTGTCTGCTGTCACCCTGTTAACTTATACACTGAGTACAACATGAAAAAAGCCAGGCTGGATGAGTTATAAGCTGGAATCAAGATAGGCAGGAGGAACAAAAACAACATCAGATATGCAAGTGAAGAGGAACTAAGAGCCTTTTGATGAGGGTGAAGGAGAAGAGTGAAAGAGCCAACTTAAAACTAAATATTAAAAACCTATGATCATGGCATCTGGCCCCATTACTTCATGACAAATAGAAGAGGAAAAAATGGAAGTAGTACCAGATTTCCTCTTCTTGGGCTCTAAAATCACTGCAGATGGTGACTGCAGCCATGAAATCAGAAGGCAGTTTCTTCTTGGCAGGAAAGCTATGACAAATATAGACATGTGTTGAAAAGCAGAGACATCACTCTGCTAACAGAGATCCATATAGTCAAGGCAATGGTCTTCCCAGAGGTCGTGTACAAGTGTGAGAGCTGGACTGTAAAGAAGGCAGGGAGCCAAAGAATTGATGCCTTCAAACTGTGGTGCTGGAGAAGATTCCCAAGTATCCCTTTCACAGCAAAGAGATAAAACTAGTCAATCTTAAGAAAAATCAACCCTGAATACTCATTTGAAGGACTGATGCTGAAGCTGAAGCTCCAGTATTTTGGTCATCTGATGCAAACAGTTGACTCGTTGGAAAAGTCCCTGATGCTAGAAAAGATTGAGGGTAGAGGAGAAGACAGCGTCAGCAGATGACATGGCTGATGGCATCACCAATGCAGTGGACATGAACTTGGACATACTTTGGGAGACAGTGAGGGACAGGGAGCCCTGGTGTGCAGCCGTCCATGGGGTTGCAAAGAGTTGAACACAGCTGGGTGATTGAACAGCAACAGCAGGCTATCCTATCTCCAAATAATACATTTTGTCTTGGAGGGAAAAGCAAGGGATAGGACAGTCAATCACAAAATATATGAAAAATCTTTTACTGAGAGAACCAGAGTAGTAGAGGAACAGTGGTGAAGAGTAACTCTTGAAAAAAATCATGTATACTTAATTTTTTTGCTTTCAGAATATTTCATTGAATGGAAAAAATATTTTCTGTGTGTGGGGGAGGCAATTCACTAATTTATTTAAATGAATGCATATCTGTTATATACTTAGTATTGTTATTGGGGGAAATAATAAATAATAGTTTTTTTTTCAACTCTACTCTTATTTGGAAGACGTAACGGGTATATATGGAAAAGTTTAGCACTCATTTGTTGTTTTTGCTAAGTAAGATATTACTAGATGTTCAGAGATGTTGGTAATTACTCTGTCTGGTTTCTTTCATACTGTAGGATCACTGTCCTGGTTCTTTCAGAGTAAGATTTGCTCTTCTTTTCTTCCCTAAGACATCACCTTAATCATGCACTCTTGTAACCAGCATTTCCAGACAAAGCAAAAACTGTATCATAGTTGAGAAATCTCTATGAAATTTTTATTCTTGCTAAACCACTTTCCTAAAATATCTCTTCTATCTTTGCCTCATAATATTTTATATCAGTCAAGTATACATCTATCCTTAATATTTTCATATAGCATAGTTATATGCTCTCTCATAACTATTTGTGAAAAGGGCCTAGCAGGCTATATGTTGTTACTCTCATGTTTGAAAATTTGTTTAACACAATTTAATAGATTTTACCAGGGTCATAAATTTATGAACAGAGTCAGAGAATGTTTGGTTACTAATTCCATTGCTTTTCTCTGTCACCATCATCATTTTTTATGCCATTTTGCTCAAGGACTAAATATGACCTTCAGTATCTTTCCTATCATATGCGTCACATCACTAGTACCACAGCAAGTCTATATGCTGCAGGGACCTATGTCATTAGAATCATTATCTTCACATTTTTGTTTAAAGTCTCAATCTTAATGCTACAATCAAACCTGTCTACTCTCTTGAATATGTCTCATTTTCACCTATATTGTGACTACATCTTTTCTTAGCATCCTATAGGAGCACTCATTTAAAACCCCAGCTCGTATCCCACTTTTCCAATGAAGACTACCTCACAGTTACTTTTCCCTCCTTTGACCACCTCCTCTCAGTGTAAAACATGTCATAATGCTCACTACTTGTTTTATTTATTTTTCATGTGCCATTTGTCTTCTCATCTATGTCTTGCATTCTTCTGTCTCCTCAGTATTCCATGAAAATGTGATTTTTTAAATTTACTTATCCAGAAACATTTTTTGAAAGCCTACTGTGTGCTAGGCTCAGGGTCTACAAATGTGAAAAAATTAAAAAGCATGGTCATTGTCCTTGTGGAGTTCCAATTCCAGCACTAGATATGCCAGAGGCACACACTATACTTATTTATTAATAAATGGTTTGTTTTATACTACAGAACTTTCCAAAGATATCATATAACTGACACCAAAAACCTATTTTCCTGTTACAAAAATATTGAAGACTCTCAGATACTTCAGGAAATAATGAACTGGGAGATTGAATTTGTTCCTTCACAAATAGACCTAGATCTTTGATCTTTATTACTTTTCTGGATATTTCTCTTTTTCCCCTCTGCTTTGATTTCTCCATTTATTTCTCATTCTATTTCATTGTCTTGTCCTTTGACAGATCTTTATTTTTCCCATGTTCTATGTTTTAGCAGACTATAAGAGTGAGCGTGACAACTTTAATGATTTCTGGACTTAGAAAGCTCTTATGATGGATATTTATTTAATCAAGGTTCAATGTTCCTGAAATTGACTCGTTTTAAAACTTTTAAATAATTGGTTTTCAGAAAACAGCATCATAAAATGTCTATATAATAGTCTTTCTCTGCCACATGTTAGCATAATTTTTAATGTTTTTAATAATTTTAAAAACATTAATTTACCATTTTTCAGTGTGATTTCTTCACTGGGCTACTGTGCCAATTGTTTGATACAATGTGTGTTATTTTCTTATGCTGTAAGTAGATGGATGCATCATTTAAGATTTGCACTGGCCACAAGGAGCACAAAGTTCAAAAGCATCAATTATTCGGTGCTCAGCCTTCTTTATGGTCCACTTCTCACATCCATACATGATTACTGGAAAAAATCATACATATGACTACATGGACCTTTGTTGGTAAAATGATGTCTCTGCGTTTTAACATGCTATGTAGGTTTGTCATAGCTTGCCTTCCAAGGAGCAAGTATCTTTTAATTCCATTGCTGCACTTAGCATTTGCAGTGATTTTGGAGCCCAAGAAAATGAAATCTGGCACTGCTTTCACTTTTTCTCCTTCGATTTGCCATGAAGTAATGGGATCAATGCCATGATCTTAGATTTTTTGAATGTGGAATTTTAAGTCAGCTTTTTCACTCTCCTCTTTCACCCTCATCAAGAGACTCTTTAGTTCCTCTTTGCTTTCTGCCATTAGAGTGGAATCATCTGCAAAGCTGAGGTTTTGATACTTCACCTGGCAATCTTGATTGCAGCTTGTGATTCATCCAGCCTGGCATTTTTCAGGACTTCCCTGGTGGCTCAGACAATAAAGCGTCTGTCTACAATGTGGGAGACCCAGGTTCGAGCCTTGGGTTGGGAAGATCCCCTGGAGAATGAAATGGCAATCCACTCCAGTACCATTGCCTGGAAAATCCCATGGACAGAGGAGCCTGGTAGGCTACAGTCTATGGGGTTGCAAAGATTCGGACACGACCGAGCGACTTCACTTTCACTTTCTTTTCAATCTGCATATAAGTTAAATGAGCAGGGTGATAATATAAGGCCTTTATATACTCCTATGCCAATTTTGAACCAGTCCATTGTTCCATGTCTGGTTCTGTTGCTTCTTGATCTGCATACAAGTTTCTCAGAAGACAGATGAGATGGTCTGGTATTCCCATCTCTTGAAGAATTTTCCACAGTTCGTTGTGATCCAGAATCAAAGGCTTTAGCTTAGTCAGTGAAGCAGAAACAAACATTTTTTTCTGATATTCTCTTGCTTTCTCTATGATCCAGCAATGTTGGCAATTTGATCTCTGGTTGATCTGCCTTTTCTAAATACCACTTGTACCTCTGGAAGTTCTCAGTTCATTTACAGCTGAACCTAGCTGGTAGAATTTTGAGCATCACCTTGCTAGCATGTGAAATGAACACAATTGTACAGTATTTCCATCATCTCCACTAGCTATGTTCATAGTAATGCTTCTTAGGACTTAATTTCATATTCCAGATGTCTGGTCTAGGTGAGTGACTACACCATCATGATTATCCAGGTCACTAAGACCTTTTTTGTATAGTTCTTCTGTGTATTCTTGCCACCTCTTCTTAATCTCTTATGCTTCTATTAGATCCTTACGTGACCAGGTCTTGTTTTTGCTGACTGTATAGAGCTTCTCCCTCTTTGGCTACAAAGAATATAATCAATCTGATGTTGGTGTGGACCATCTGTGATATCTATATGTAAAGTCATCTCTTGAGTTATTGGAAGAGGGTGTTTAATTGGAACAGTGTGTTCTCTTGACAAAACTCTGTTAGCCTTTGCCCTGTTTCATTTTGTACTCCCAGGCCAATTTTACCTGTTTTTCCAGGTATCTCTTGACTTCCTACTTTCTTATTCCAATCCCCTATGATGAAAAGGACATCGTTTTTTGTTAGTTCTAGAAGTTCTTAGGTTTTCATAGAACCTTTCAACTTCAGCTTCTTTGGCATTAGTCTTTGGGGCATAGACTTCCATTACTGTGGTGTTAAATGGTTTGCCTTGGAAACGAACTGAGATTATTCTGTGTTTTTGAGATTGCATTCAAGTATTGTATTTCAGACTTTTGTTGACTGTTAAGGCTGCTCTATTTCTTCTATATTACTTCTTGCCCGCAGTAGTAGATATAATGGTCATCTGAATTAAATTCCTACTTCTGTTTTAATCAATGTCTAATTTGCTGAAGACATTTTCTTCCAATTGCTGTATTTGTATCTTCCTGTAATCTGGTAAAACTCACCATATTAAATTCCTTTGCATAGTAATTATATATATTGACATACTCTAATTCCATAGCTTCATTTTCTTGCTATCTGGTCATTTTATTTCCTATGTTTCTGTTTTACTGTTTTTTTTTTGGTCAACTTTCTTTATTCTAATTTACCTTTTTTTTTTTTTTGAGACTATGACTTCATATATGAAATACTGTAGAAACTAATGGAGCATCTTATGGTATCTTCTTTTGTAACTGTTCACTTCCTTTTTTAATGAAGGAAGGTGACCTAGAACTGTTTAATATCCTTGTTCACTAGAAATAGATAAGTAGATTAATTATATTCCTTGGAGGAAGTCATAAAAAATTATATCTTCATCCATACATTGTTCTGTTCAGGTCTCTCCAATCTCCAATAGGTATTCAAATAATTTATATTTGTCAGGGCTATCAAACGTATCTCTTGTGTGAGTTTGTATGTGTTCATGCATGTAATTATAGTAAAAAGTCAATACTTAGTTAACCAAGATAAAACTTATCTGCCTATTTTTAATGTTTAGCACTATTATGTTAATGAAAAACTGTCAGTTATTTTTATATTTTCTATCAGTTTTTTCTTATATTAAATAAGAACTTTTCATTTGAATGTACTATTTCCTATATGCTGGATACATAAAACTTTTACAGGAAATGAGATAACTTTAAATAATTACTTCAACTCTTCCAAAGGGCAAGTGTGTAACATATAAATCTCCAAAGGGTATATCAAGCCATAACTTCTTAGAAAGTTCTTTTGTGTTAACAAGATATTTCTCATAGCTTTGTTTTAAACTTGGCAGGATTCCCATTATCATGACCTCAGGCATTCACTATCTTAATATTCTACACAATTCCTCAATTTTATTTCCTTTATCTTAAACAGCAGTTTTTAATATATGATAGCCTATACTTCTTTCTAGAAGTTTAAACACCGGTCATATACTTCATAATTTTAAAAAATATTGAACAATAATTTGCAATATTATAATAGGTTCAGGTGTACAACATAGCAATTTAATATTTTTATAGATTATACTCCATTTTAAATTGTTAGAAAATATTAGCTATATATCCTGTTCTCTGTTTTGTTTTTTTAGTATTTATTCATTTCTATTATGTGTATGCACAAAAATATAAAATAAAATTTTGCAATAATATAAGTAAAAGAAATAAAAGGTATCTGAATTGGAAAGGAAAATGTTATAAAACTGTCAATATTTGCAGATGACATGATACTGTATATAGAAAACCCTCCACCAAAAAACTACTAGAACTAATAAATGACTTCAGTAAAGTTACAAGATACAAAGTTAATATATAGAAATATATTGCTTTTCTACACCCTAAATATGCACTATCATAAAGAGAAATTAAGAAAATAATCTTATGTACAATTTCATCAAAAATAGTAAACTACCTAGGAATTATTTATCCAAGGAGGTAAAAGATCTGTACTCTGAAAACTATAAAACACCTATATAGGAATTTGAAAATGATGAAAGAAAGAAAAAGTATCCTGTATCCTTGGATTTGAAGAATTTATATTGTTATATTGTTCACACTACCCAGAGCAATCTATAGATATAATACAATTCCTATCAGAATACCCATCACATTTTTCACATAATTAGAACAAATAATCCTATGATTTCTGTGGAACCACACAAAAAAAGAAAACACCAAATTGCCAAAGCAATCTTGAAAAAAAAAAATAATTAAAGCAAGGCTAAAAGTATCACACACCCTGACTTCAGCCCATTGTTCATAGCTACAATAATCAAAACAGAATGGTACTGACACAAAAACAGACACATAGTTCAATGCAACAGAATAGAGAGGCCAAAAATAAACTCATGTATATGGTTAACTGATCTGTGACAAAGGGGGCGGGGAAATACAGTGGAAGAAAGACAGTCTTTTCAGTAAGTGGTGCTGAAAAAACTGGACAGCCACATGTAAAATAATGAAATTAGGACATTTTCTAACACCATATTAAGAAAAAAAACAACAACTCAAAATGGATTAAAGACCTAAATGTAAGACTATAAACCATAATATTCCTGAAAGAAAACATAGGCAAAGCACTCTTTGAGATTAATCATACCAATATCTTTTTGGCTCTGTTTCATAAGACAAAAGAAACAAAAGTTAAGGAAAAAAAAAAAAAGCAAACAAAAAACAAATAGAACCTAATTAAATGTAAGTTTTTTTCACAGCAAAGGAAACCAATGACAAAATGGGACGACAACCTACTTGAATGGGAGAAAATATTTGTAAATTATATGACTGAGAAAAGGTTAATATACAAAATATATAAATAGATCATACAACTCAATTTTAAAAACCAAATAATTTAATTTAAAATGGGAAGAAGTCTTGAATAGACATTTCTCCAAAGAAGACATTCAGATGGCCAACTGCTACATGAAAAAGTTCTCTGCTGCTGCTGCTAAGTTGCTTGAGTTGTGTCCGATTCTGTGCGACACCATAGATGGCAGCCCACCAGGCTCCCCTGTCCCTGGGATTCTCCAGACAAGAATACTGGAGTGGGTTGCCATTTCCTTCTCCAATGCATGAAAGTGAAAAATGAAAGTGAAGTTGCTCAGTGCTGTCCCACTCTTAGCGACCCCATGGACTGCAGCCTACCAGGCTCCTCTGTCCATGAGATTTTCCAGGCAAGAGTACCGGAGTGGGGTGCTTACCTTCTCCTAAAAAGTTCTCAACATCACTAATTATAAGAGACATCCAACCTATTAGAATGACTATTATCAAAAGACTACAAATAATAATGATCAGTGAAGATATAGAGAAAGGGAACACTTGTACACTGAGGGTGGGAATTGAATTTGATATAACCATTGTGGACAGCACTATGGAGATTCCTTAAAAACCTAGAATTAGAACTAACTCCTGATCCAGCAACTACACTTGGTATATATCTTGGTATATATCTGAAAAAAAATTAAAAGGCTAATTCAAAAAGATACATATATCCCAATGTTTATAGCAGCATTGCTTAACAATCACCAGAATACAGAAGTAACCTAAATATCCATCAAGAGATAAATATATATCTCTTGATATACAAAGAAGAGTATATAGAAGAGTATAAAGAAGATTGCTTTGGCAATATGAAGACTTTTCAATTAAGTCATCAAACAGTTTACAGTAAATAGCTTTACAATATCAAAGATTACCTATATATGGTAAGACATTGCTTAATGAATTTTTTACATAAATTTTGTCTCCAGACTTTCAAATATGCAATAAGTTGTAAATCTGTATCCTAAAAAGAAATCAAAGTTTTAGGGTTTTTAGTATTTGTCAAAGAAGTGTCTTAAATAAATATATTATTTCTTTCTATCATATGTATATTTCTCCAAATATATCAAGTCAAAAGTCTGAATTTAAGAGTATTTTTAAATAAGAATTTAATGTTTCTTTAAATAAATGATAAAGATTAAAAATACTTTTTTGCTGTTTTTTGTATTTATTCAGTATGTTTACACAAATAACTTGGATCATTGGCCACTTATGGAATTGCTTAAACAAGTAAAAGACAATGAATTTAACAATTTAGTGTTCTTTGACATACTCATTAGTTATTTTGCAGATAAGTGTTACAAAAATTTACTTTACTGTTAATTGTTAACATTAGTTCAAGTTTATCCTGAAAGATAAGGAATGCATACAAGAAATATTAAATAACCAATGGGAAAAATCTGACAGTGTGATTAACTATAGTTTCATGATATTATCCTGATTATGCATTAGCTAAATATGAATCTGAAGAAAACAAAAATTTTCTGTGACTTATCTAGATGAGTATAAAACTTATTTTGAAATTAAAATTTTCTAAAACCCCAAATATAAAAAGACTATACAAGTTTCTAACTTGAATCAATATTCAAAAGATATTAAGTATAATTAACAGTTATGTAAATTTTCTAATAAACTAAGAAAAATTTGATGAACATCCTGATATTCATTACTTTAAAATTTCTTTTCAGTTCATTGAACACTTAAATTTGATATTTATAGTAATGAACACACAATGACTATATTTTATGATCTTAGAAAATATATTAAAATTTTGAAATTAAATATAGAAGTCAATACTAAAGGAAATTAGTATACAATTCAGTTATTAAATAGTAAAAATTGGGGGCAAATTGAGATGTACTATAAGCCTAGGATTGATCTGTATACTGATATATCTGGGATGAATGGCCAACAGGAACGTACTGTGTAGAACAGGAAACTGATCGATATTATGTGGCAACCTAGATATGCAGAAAATTTAAGAAAGAATATATGTGTGTGGCTGAATCACTTTTCTTCATGCTTGAGCCTGGCACAACATTGTTAATCAACCATATTCCAAGATAAAATAAAGAGTTAAAAAAAGTGTAAAATGCATGACAAATTTTGAAAAATTATTGCTAAAATAATGTAAAATATCTCATTGTTAATATTGTTATATTATCATATCAATGATAATGATACTATTTTGTATCTATCTGATTAAATAAAATATAACATTATCATGTTTCTTTTTTTGTTTATTATGTTAGACAGATAATTTAAAATTACAAATGTGCCCTGCAGTATTCTTCTAATGGAGAGCACTAGTATATAGATACATTTTCCTCATTTTTCACATATTATTGCTGCAGTATTGATTTCTATCATATGCAAGTATTACTCATGATCTCAGTTATTTCTTTTTTTTTTTTCTTTTCAGCACTTTATTTTATTTTATTTTTATGATTTCATATTTTTAACTTCAGTCTTCACTTGTTCATTGCTGGTATAAAGAAATACAGTCAGTTTTTGAATGTTGATTTTGTTTTTTGTTTTTAATTTAATTTTATTTTTAAACTTTACAATATTGTATTGGTTTTGCCAAATATCGAAATGAATCCGCCACAGGTCTACATGTGTTCCCCATCCTAAACCCTCCTCTCTCCTCCCTCCCCATACCATCCCTCTGGGTTGTCCCAGTGCACTAGCCCCAAGCATCCAGTATTGTGCATCAAACCTGGACTGGCAACTCGCTCCATATATGATATTATATGTATTTCAATGCCATTCTCCCAAATCATCCCACTCTCTCCCTCAGAGTCCAAAAGACTTTTGGACTTTCTAAATTCCATATATATGAGTTAGTATACTGTATTGGTGTTTTTCTTTCTGGCTTACTTCACTCTGTATAATAGACTCCAGTTTCATCCACCTCATTAGAACTGATTCAAATGTATTCTTTTTAATGGCTGAGTAATACTCCATTGTGTATATGTACCACTGCTTTCTTATCCATTCATCTGCTGATGGACATCTAGGTTGCTTCCATGTCCTGGCTATTATAAACAGTGCTGCAATGAACATTGGGGTACATGTGTCTCTTTCCCTCTGGTTTCCTCAGTGTGTATGCCCAGCAGTGGGATTGCTGGATCATAAGGCAGTTCTATTTCCAGTTTTTTTAAGGAATCTCCACACTGTTCTCCATTGTGGCTGTACTAGTTTGCATTCCCACCAACAGTGTAAGAGGGTTCCCTTTTCTCCACATCCTCTCCAGCATTTATTGCTTGTAGACTTTTGGATCGCAGCCATTCTGACTGGTGTGAAATGGTACCTCATAGTGGTTTTGATTTGCATTTCTCTGATAATGAGTGATGTTGAGCATCTTTTCATGTGTTTGTTAGCCATCTGTATGTTTTCTTCGGAGAAATGTCTATTTAGTTCTTTGGCCCATTTTTTGATTGGGTCATTTATTTTTCTGGAATTGAGCTGTAGGAGTTGCTTGTATATTTTTGAGATTAGTTGTTTGTCAGTTGCTTCATTTGCTATTATTTTCTTCCATTCTGAAAAAAATATGGAACACTTCACGAATTTGCATGTCATCCTTGCGCAGGGGCCATTCTAATCTTCTCTGTATCGTTCCAATTTTAGTATATGTGCTGCGGAAGCGAACACTCTCAGTTATTTCTTAAATACTTTCAGTGATATTTTGATAAATTTTTCTGTACATTATGAACCACTTGGATCCAGAGGACAGAAAGTAGTTATAACAGAAAGCATTTAGAACAGCTGGATCCAGAGGACAGAAAATATTCATAACAGCTGAATTATTCATAGAAACTTTTCAATTTTTTTCAGTTTTAATGGCATAAAAAGATATTAATTCTATTATTTTAAATATCTTTGGTTATTCTTTTTGACAAATAATCATCAAAATAAGAGCAGGCAATTTAGAAACACTTGTTGATTATAAAACTTCATAAACTTCAATTTGCTTTTCTGTTTTCTTCTAGCTTGTAACAACTATTAAAAGTATTTCTTATTTTTCTTCTTGTTGTACAAGCCTCTCCTTTTAGGCTTCTTCATGCAATTTTTTAAAGCCTGTGACATTCATATTGGTCCTCAATGATACTCGTTCCATTTGGGGATATTTAATTGTTTTGTTTATTTCTGGTTGGATTTTAAATATCTGGTTTATAAAGCATTGCATGCCATTTTGGAGAAGACAATGGCAACCCATTCTAGTACTCTTGCCTGACAAATCCCACGGACAGAGGAGCCTGGTAGGCTGCAGTCCATAGGGTCACATAGAGTTGGACACAACTGAAGAGACTTAACAGCAGCAACAGCAGCATGCCATTTTAGTACACAAAAGTGTATATGAGTTTAAACAAAAATGCCTGGGACAGCCATAGATGGAATTTCACTATGCTTCAAGGAGTGCTATTATCTGACAGACTCTAGCTTTTAGTCTCTTCATACATTTCTAAAGGTTTTATCCTCCATTCTTGAAATCCCTTATCTACACTGTGATAGTTAGTTTTTGTCATCTTGTCTAGGCTACTGTATCAAACAGTAGTTTAAATGTTGCTGTCAAAGCATTTTGTAGCTGAGGTTAGTATCTACAATCAGATGTCTTTAAGTAAAGGACATGACCTTTCATAGTGAGCTTGGGCATCATCCAATCAGGCTGAAGCCTCAAAGGGTAAAAAGTAAGATTTCCCAGAGAAGTTTCCTCCCCAGTGTTGCAGCCTGATTTCATGGGTTTCCAAACTAATTGCTCACCAACAATTTTAGACATGCCAGATGCCACAACACTATAATATATGATTATATTTAATATATTTTATAGTCTTTAAATATATATATATATATATATCTTCATAGTTTTTTCTATGGAGAACACTAAATTATATATTAGAACACTAAAAAAAATGTGTTTAATTTGTTCTCCTTTTTGTAAGGGAAGATGGGAACAGAAATGTTGATTTTCATGTAATATTACAGATACTTGTGGTTTGAAAATATTTTTGGCTCTCAAAATTACATGGCTACACTGAGCCTTGAAATTCTCTGTCTGTATGACTTTCTAAGAGGAGTACTTGAAAAATGTAGGACTAGAGACCAAAAGCTCCTACAAAGGTGTGGATCAGCCTGCCATGGGGACAGGCACACAGGCAGCAGCAGTTCTGAGAGGCCTGTGTTGGTATAAGTCCTCTTAGAGTTTGCCCATAGTCCTAGCACAGAGCCTATAGTCTCCATGTGTGGGTCACCTCAGGCCAAACAACTAACAGAGAGGGGCCACAGTCCCAACCAACAGCAGACAATTGGATTAAAGATTTACTGAGCATGGTCCTGCCCACTAGAGTAAGATTCAGTTTTCCCAACAGCCAGTCCTTCCTATCAGGAAGCTTGCACAAGCCTCTTATCATCATTCATCAGAGGGCAGACAGAAGAAGCAAGAACTACAATTCCATAGACTTCAGAATGAAAAACCACAATTACAGAAAGCCAACCAAAATGATCACATGGGTCACAGTCTTGCATAACTCAATGAAACTATGAGCCATGCTGTGCAGGGACACCTAAGACAGAGGGGTTCTGATGGAGAGTTCTGACAAAATGTGGTCCACTGGAGAAGGGAATGGCACGCCACCTCAGTATTTTTGCCTTGAGAACCCCATGAAAAATACAAAAGGGCAAAAAGATATGACACCAGAATATGAGCTCCCCCAGATCAGCAGCCATCCAGTATGCTACTGGAGAAGAGCAGATAAATAGTTACAAAAAGAATGAAGAACCCAGGGCAAAGCAGAAAAGATGCTCAATTGTGGATGTGACTGGTGTTAACATAAAGTCTGATTGTTGTAAAGAACAAAACTGCATAGGAACCTGAAATGTTAGGTCCATGAATCAAGGTAAACGGGACATGGTCAAGCAGGAGAAGGTGAGTGAATATCAGCATTTTAGAAATCAGTGAATTAAAGTGACAGGAATGGGAGAGTTTAATTCAGATGACCATTATATATACTACTGTGGGAAAGAAACCCTTAGAAGAAACAGAGTAGCCCTCACAGTCAACAAAAGAATCTGAAATGCAGTACTTAGGTGCAATCTCAAAAAAGACAGGGATCTTGTTTTGTTTCCAAGGCAAGCCATTCAACATCACGGTAGTCCAATCTTACTCAAACCACTAATGTTGAAGAAGCTGAAGTTAAGCAGTTATCTGAAGACCTACAAGAACTTCTAGAACTAACAAGGAAAAAAAAAAAAAAGATGTATTTTTCATCATGAGGGATTGGAATGCAAAAGTAGGAAGTCAAGAGATACCTAGAGTAACAGGCAAGTTTGGCCTTAGAGTACAAAATGAAACAGGGCAAAGACTAACGTAGTATTGTCAGGAGAACACATTGGTCATAGCAAACACCTTCTTCCAACAATGCAAGAGATGACTCTACACATAGACATCACCAGATGGTCAACACCAAAATCAGTTTGATTATATTCTTTGCAGCTGAATATGGAGAAGCAATATACAGTCAGCAAAAACAAGACCTGGTTGTGGAAGGACCTAACAAAAGCAGAAGAGATTAATGAGAGGTGGCAAAAATACACAGAAGAACTATATGAAAAAGGTCTTAAGACCCCGATAATCACTGTGGTGTAGTCACTGGCGTAGAACTAGACATCCTAGAGTGTGAAGTTAAGTGGGCCTTTGGAAGCATGACTACAAACATACCTAGTGGAAGTGATGGAACTCCAGCTGAGCTATTTAAAACCTTAAATGACTGTGCTGTTAAAATGCTACACTCAATATCTCAGGACATTTGGAAAACACAGCAGTAGCCACAGGACTGGAAAAGCTCAGTTTTCATTCCAATCCAAGGAATGGGTTGGAATTCCAAGAAAGGTAATGCCAAAGAATGTTCAAACTACTGCAAAATTGCATTCATTTCTCATGCTAGCAAAGTAATGCTTAAAATCCTTCCAGGGAGGTTCAGAAGTGCATAAACCAAGAACTTTCAGATTTGCATGTGGGGTTTAGAAAAGGCAAAGAAACCAGAGATCAAATTGCCAACATCCATTGGATCAAAGAGAAAGCAAGGGAATTCCAGAGAAACATCTACTTATGCCTTTCATTGTTTGGGTCACAATAAACTTGCGAAATTCTTAAAGAAATGGGAAAAGTAGACCACCTCACCTGTCTCCTGAGAAACTCATATGCAGATCAAGAAGCAACAGTTAGAACATGGAATATTTCTAACAGTTCGACAGTTAGAACATGGAACAATGCTGCTGCTGTTGCTGCTAACTCACTTCAATCATGTCCGACTCTGCGACCCCATAGACCGCAGCCCACCAGGGTCCTCTGTCCTTGGGATTCTTCAGGCAAGAACACTGGAGTGGGTTGCCATTTCCTTCTCCAATGCATGCATGCGTGTTAAGTTGCTTCAGTTGTGTCCAACTCTGTGCGACCCTATGGACAGCAGGCCACCAGGGTCCTTTGTGCTTGGGATTCTCTAGGCAAGAATATTGGAGTGGATTGCCATTTCCTTCTCCATATAGAACAATGGACTCGTTCAAAATTGGGAAGGGAGTATGTTAAGGCTGTATATTGTCACCCTGCTTATTTACATCATGTGAAATTCTGGGCTAGATGACTCACAAGCTGGAGTCAAGATTTCTGGGAGAAATATCAGCAACCTCAGATATGCAGATGATACCAACCTTATGGCAGAAAGTGAAGAGGAACTAAAGAGCCTCTTGACAAGGGTGAAAGAAGAGTGTTAAAAAGCTGGCTTAAAATTCAACATTCAAGAAACTAAGATCATGGCTTCTGGTCCCATCACTTTATGGCAAATAGAAGAAGAAAAAGTGGAAACAGTGAAAGACTTTATGTTCTTGGTCTCCAAAATCACTGCAGAGGTGACTGCAACCATGAAATTAAAAGACACTTAAGAAAAAATAAATAAAATAAAAGACGCTTGCTCCTTGGAAGAAAAGCTGTAACAACCTAGACAGTGTATTATAAAGCAGAGACATCAATTTGCTGACAAACATGTAGTCAAAGCTATGGTTTTTCCAGTAAAAACCATAAAGAAGCCTGTGTCATAAAGAAGCCTGTGTGCTGAAGAATCGATGCTTTAGAATTATGACACTGGAGAAGACTCTTGGACCAAGAGTCTCCAAGGACTGGAGAGTTCCTTGGACTGCAAGGAGATCAGACCAGTCGATCATAAAGGAAATCAATCCTGAATACTCATTGGAAGGATTGAAGCTGAAGCTGAAGCCCCAGTACTTTGGCCACCGATTGAGAAGCCAGGTCGTTGGGAAAGACCCTGATGGAAAGATTGAGGGCAGGAGGAAAAGGTAATGACAGAGGTTGAGAGGGTTGAATGGCATCACTGACTCAATGGACATGAGTTTGAGCAATTCTGGGAGATGGTGAAGGGCAGGGGAGCTCATATGCTGCAGTCCATGGAGTTGAAAAGAGTTGAACACAACTTAGTGACTGAACAACAACAATGAGAAACTACTCTTAAAAACTATATAACAGTATATATATTTCCCTTAGGTTATCCCAGTTTCATATTTGTTATTCTTTCTTTTACTGTTAAATTTTTAACATTGGTATACCAAACATATTCTCATATTCCTTCATGTTAAGCTTCCAAATTGGAAATTCCTATTGTTTAATCAAGAATCTCCTCAAGTATCATGTCTCTTGACTCATCATGTCAAGATTTGGCATATTAACATTTCAATATGTAATTCAAACTCCGTTGAATCATAGTTTCCTATGGATGTTTAACAGGATGCATGGAGCACCGAAGAGTAAGATATTTGCATCTTCATTTTGGTTTGTGTTCTGAATGAGGCTAGCAGCAATGTTCTACTATTTAAAATGACAACTAAATTGATCTTCAAAGAGTAAATGAAGATTAAACACTAAAGTCAACATAACATATGGTAAAGAAAATATGGGACAGGTTTACTCTAGTACAGAAAATCTTTGAAATGAAAACAAAACTGTAAGTGAAATTTTGTAACACAAGGAGTGAGGTTCATAATATTAGAAAACTCTGAAGCAAAGGTTGCTCTCTGGAAAATTGCCATGTATAGGCTGAAATGAAGTGGAATTCAGCTTGAAGTTGATCTCAGTTCAACTTCATGGTGGGGATGTGGTGGATAGAGTTTTATTTCTGCTATAAAGTGTGTGTGGTGGGGAGAGCAAAGGCAGTCAAATAAAACAGGCAAGATAATTTTTAGTTTAAATGAGAGGTGAGTGTCATCTCAAAGTTAGTTTTATGGGTAAGACACTAAGATTGCTTGTGTACTAAGAATTAACC
Source organism: Bubalus kerabau (assembly GCF_029407905.1). Classification (NCBI taxonomy): domain Eukaryota; kingdom Metazoa; phylum Chordata; class Mammalia; order Artiodactyla; family Bovidae; genus Bubalus; species Bubalus kerabau. Next base: position 98,272,853 of record NC_073627.1, on the reverse strand, counting down.
ACTTTTGGGATGCTCAAGCCCTGCAAATTTCAAACAAAGTACTGGTCTTTGACCAGCTCCTGTGAGATGAACTCTGAACACTTGGAAAAGGCCTTGTCAGACAAGAATGTCTTTGTTTACCTGAGACCTTACACCACATCAGATAATTTATGCTGAATAATGTTTTTTAGAGTGTACATCTATTTTTGTTTACATGGGCCCCTGATTCAAACTATATCAGTTTGACCTCTGTGGGGTATGGGTCTGGAGACTTAGTAGTCTAAGGTCAGTTGTATGAGCACTCCAAGACTCCATCAGTGACCTCCAACAAAAATCCTGGATACCAAGGCTTGAGAGAGCTTTCCTGGTTGGAAAAACTTTCTGTTAATAATGTTGACTCACACTATTGCTGAGAGAAGGAAGCACTGTCCACTGGAAGAAGACAGTAGAAGCCCTGCCTGGTTTCTCCTGCACTTCACCCTATGAAACCTTTATTTAAAATGTTTTTAATCTGCATCCCTTTGATATGATAAACCATAACTCTGAAAATAACAGGTCTTCTTCCTCAGTTTTCTGAGTTCTGGCAAATTGTGGAACCTACAGATTCCTGACATACTGCCTCAGTGACACTATGATATCATAACATGGAGGAGAAAAAAGAAAAGAAAAAGAATTAAGCATTCCACTTTTATAAGGATAATCTATTATGCATGAGTTACTATACCAAAACCTGTGACAGTTGTAGCCAGAAAAATTAACATCTTCTAGATAAAACTACAAAGTAATATAGGCCACTCAGAACTAGAGTTTACTATTTACCTATTTCTGAATAAATAAATAAAATTCAGATCCAGAAGGGTCCTTCTTGATTCTATCGGTAAGCTTAATTATAAGCTTAATTATATACAATTGTATAAATTGTTATATAGAATCATATAAATGTATGATTCTTGAAATCATTTACATGTTACACAACATGTACCCAGCATGAAAATTTGCAAAATTACTTTTTTCCTTTTTGTTCCACTTTTTTTCCACTTTCATTTTTGTTCCATTTTGTTGTTCAATTTTTCTTCTTGTATAAGTTCCATGTTGAAATGGTAGAACCTCAAATGTAATTGCAATATCTTGATGGTTAGAGCTGTGACAGAGCCTACTAAACTGTTTTAACATGGGAAAAGCATACTTCTGGGGACTAGGTGTAGAGGTACTCTTTAAAATAATCTCTCTATGCTTACTCTTTATTATATATTTTACCTGGATGATACTATTAAGTTATTCTTTCTATGTTCAGCATTCTGTTGGATCTTCCTAAACAGTTAAATTATTTTTATAGAGAAGTCGAAGAACAGGGAAGCCTTCAGTGCTGCAATCTATGGGGTCACAAAGAGTCAGACATGACTGAGAGACTGAACAACAAATGACTCCTTGCATTTGAATCCCTTCTTTTGTATTCATTTCTTCTTGAGAAAGTGAATGTTTCAATGGTACTTCCAAAGATTCTAATCAGAAAATTTCACAACTTATCAGTTCAGTTCAGTTCAGTCACTCAGTCATGTCCAACTCTGCGACCCCATGAATCGCAGCACGCCAGGCCTCCCTGTCCATCACCATCTCCCGGAGTTCACTGGAACTCACGGACAGTCGGTGCTGCCATCCAGCAGTCACCTTCTCCTCCTGCTCACGGACATCGAGTCGATGATGCCATCCAGTAGTCACCTTCTCCTCCTGCTCCCAATCCCTCCCAGTATCAGAGTTTTCCAATGAATCAACACTTCGCATGAGGTGGCCAAAGTACTAGAGTTTCAGCTTTAGCATCATTCCTTCCAAAGAACACCCAAGGCTGATCTCCTTTAAAATGAACTGGTTGGATCTCCTTGCAGTCCACTGGGGCTCTCAAGAGTCTTCCCCAACACCACAGTTCAAGAGCATCAATTCTTCGGTGCTCAGCTTTCTTCACAGTCCAACTCTCACATCCATACATGACCAGTGGAAAAACCATAGCCTTGACTAGACGGACCATTGTTGGCAAAGTAATATCTCTACTTTTGAATATCCTATCTAGGTTGGTCATAACTTTTCCTCCAAGGAGTAAGTGTCTTTTAATTTCATGGCTGCAGTCACCATCTGCAGTGATTTTGGAGCCCCCCAAAATAAAGTCTGACACTGTTTCCACTGTTTCCCCATCTATTAGCCATGAAGTGATGGGACAATATGCCATGATCTTCATTTTCTGAATGTTAAGCTTTAGGCCAACTTTTTCACTCTCCTCTTTCACTTTCATCAAGAGGCTTTTGAGTTCCTCTTCACTTTCTGCCATAAGGGTGGTATCATCTGCATATCTGAGGTTATTGATATTTCTCCTGGCAATCTTGATTCCAGCTTGCGCTTCTTCCAGCCCAGCGTTTCTCATGATGTACTCTGTGTATAAGTTAAATAAGCAGGGTGACAATATACAGCCTTGACATACTCCTTTTCCTATTTGGAACAAGTCAGTTGTTCCATGTCCAGATCTAACTGTTGCTTCCTGACCTGCATATAGGTTTCTCAAGAGACAGGTCAGGTGGTCTTGTATTCCCATCTCTTTCAGAATTTTCCAGAGTTTATTGTGATCCACACAGTCAAAGGCTTTGGCATAGTCAATAACGCAGAAATACATGTTTTTCTGGAACTCTATTTCTTTTTCGATGATCCAGTGGATGTTGGCAATTAGATCTCTGGTTCCTCTGCCTTTTCTAAAACTAGCTTGAACATCTGGAAGTTCATGGTTCGCATATTGCTGATAACTAGATACAATTTTTGATAATTCTTTTGCAGTTTAGAGTACTTTTGATTGCCTTCTGTTGTATATTTATTGATGAGAAGACTACTGACTTGAATAGTCCTTTCTTGTTATTTTTAAATATACTTTTCTTTCAATTCTCTTTTAATTTTAGTATGCCTCAGTGAAGATTGATGTTGTTTATGCTTTGTAGAACTAATTGTCTTCTATATTAATATCTCACTTCTTCAGTCTTAGAACTTTCTGATATTAATCTCTCCCATTTATTGTCTTCTTCTTTCAAAATTATTGGTGGATGTGTTTTGAGAGTTGTTATATCCCATCTATTTGAAATTTTCTATCTCTTTTACTTTCTATGTTACAGTGTAGGTAATCGCAGATGTGAAATTCACTTCCATTTATTCATATTTAAAATAGCTCCTAAATAATCCTAAGTGTTCTTGATATTTTTCCAAGTATTAATGGCAATGTGGGTGTTTATGTTTTAATCTCATTGATATATTTTGAGTATTAATTCTACTTTTTAAGAATACTTGAGATATTTTTCTATCCTTTTTCTCTCTTTATTATAAGTACTTTAAAAACAAGACTATTAAGCATATAAAGCTTATTTTTAATATAATCTGTAATGTCCAGTTCTTTCTTTGTGTTTGCATGTGTGTGTGTGATTCTAGCTAATTTTCGATGTCTTATTTCCCCAAATACTTTTTTGTTTAAGAGTTATATCTTCCTCAGTGAGGTTTTTCCCCTATGGTAATGTAGCATATCATAGGTGACAAAACTATCCCTGTAAATAAAACCTTTGCTCCTGCTAAGGCCATATCCTTGTAAGGTTGATTTATCGATTTATGTCCCTGTGTACCACATTAGTGAAGTGAAGTGAAGTCGCTCAGTCGTGTCCGACTCTTTGCGACCCCATGGACTGCAGCCTACCAGCCTCCTCCATCCATGGGATTCTCCAAGCAAGAACACTGGAGTGGGTTGCCATTTTCTTCTCCAGGGGATCTTCCCGACCCAGGGATCAAACCCAGGTCTCCCACATTGCAGGCAGACACTTTAGCCTTTGAGCCACCAGGGAAGCCCTGTGTACCACATTAGCATTATTAATTGACTTTCTTCAAAGCGTGGTGCAGTATTCAGTTTCCACATTGCCATTGCAGAGTTTTATTCTATTCAAGGGTCCACATAGGCCAGAGTTATCCTTTACACTTCCACTTGACAATCAGCAGATATTTTCACTTATGCATCAGTCCTTTATAACTTTCAAATAGCTACAGGTGTCTCAGTTGTTACACTTTTTGTAAGTATTAAACTCTAGATTTGCTCCCCTAAAGATATCTGAGGCATAAATTCTCAAAGTGTGGTCTGGGATCTCTGAGTGTCCTGAGATCTTTTCAGAGGGCCTGGGAGATCAAAACAATATTCACTAGGTAGGGAGGTGGGAGTGGTGTTCAAGTTGGAGGGGATATAGGTAAACCGATGGTTGATTCATGTCGATGTTTGGTAAAAAAACAGCATAGTATTGTAAAGCAATTATCCTTCAATTAAAAATAAATAAATTAGAGGAATTACAATTTTTTCAAATATTCGTTTATTCTCTCAGGAGTGTCGTTTCTAAATGACCTGGGATACCTGAAGAGATTGAATGAAAAAGGCACATAGGGGAATATCATTGTAATCTATTAATGCACACAGGAAAGATATGTGCAAATCCTATAATAACAATGCAGATCTTCTTTAAAAATTTTTGTTTTTTTGAAAAATATATTTGTAAGGAATAAAATACTATTTATGTTAACTGATGAATTAATTACTGCTTTTTAGAATAACATATATATATTTAAATTATCAGTTAATTTCTAAGGAATGATATCAATCTATCAATGTAATGTAATAAATAAACATAAGGATCTTTATTAATTTTTAAGGGTAAATGTTTTTAAGACCAAGTGTTTTTAAGACCACTGTTCTGGGGCATCAAATCTTTGCCATTAAGGATTATCTTTTCTTTATGTTCAGTCTCTAAGTCATGTCCAACTTCTTGAGATCCCATGAACTGCAGTGTGCCAGGCTTCCCTGTACTTTGAAATTTTCCAAAGCTTGCTCAAATTCATGTCCATTGAGACAGTGATGCTATCTAACCATCTTATCCTCTGCCACCCAGTACTCCTTTTGCCTTCAATATTTCCAACACCAGAATCTTTTCCAATGAGTTGACTCTTTGCATCAGGTGGCCAAAGTACTGGAGCTTCAGCTTCATCATCAGTCCTTTTAATGAATATGAAAGGCTGACTTCCCTTAGGATCAACTTTTTTGATCTCCTTGCAGTCCAAGGGACTCAGAGTCTTCTACAACTCCACAATTTGAAGCATCAGTTCTTCGGTGCTTTATGGTCCAACTTTAACATCTATACACAACTACTAGAAAAACCATAGCTTTGATTATATGGAGCTTTGTTGAAAAAACGATGTCTCCGCTTTATAGTATGCTGTCTAGGTTTGTCATAGCTTTCCATACAAGGATCAAGCCACCCCAAACCAAGCATTCTCAATGGCTAAATTGCAAAGTGCTGGGCTGGATGAAGCACAAGATGGAATCAAGATTTCCAGGAGAAATATCAGTGACCTCAGATATGCAGATGACACCACCCCGTGGCAGAAAGCAAAGAACTAAAGAGTCTCTTGATGAAAGCAAAAGTGGAGAGTGAAAAAGTTGGCTAAATTTCATGCCTGCAGTCACCATCTGCAGTAATTTTGGATCCCCAGAAAAGAAAATTCACCACTTCTTCCACTTTTTTTTTCCTTTTATTTGCCATGAAGTTATGGGAACAGATGCCATGATCTCAGTTTTGTTTTATTTTGTTTTGTTTTCTAACGTTGAGTTTTAAGTCAACTTTTGCTCCTCTTTCACCCTCATCAAGAGGTTCTTTAGATACTCTTCACTTTCTGCCATTAGCATGCTTTCCTCTGCATATATGAGATTGTTGATATTTCTCCCAAACATCTTGATTTCTAACTTGTAATTCATCCAGCCCAGCATTTTGCATGATGTACTCAGCATTCTAAGTTAAATAATCAGTGTGACAATATACAGCCTTGTCATACTCCTTTCCGAATTTTGAACCAGTCTGTTGTTCCACGTCTGGTTCTAACTGTTGCTTCTTGACTTGAATACAGATTTCTCAGGAGACAGGTAAGGTGTCTGGTATTCCCATCTCTTTAAGAATTTCCCACAGTTTGTTGTAATTCACACAGTTAAAGGCTTCACTATAATCAGTGATGGCACCCCCCTCCAGTACTCTTGCCTGGAAATTCCCATGGACGGAGGAGCCTGGTAGGCTGCAGTCCATGGAGTTGCTAAGAGTCGGACATGACTGAGCAACTTCACTTTCACTTTTCACTTTCATGCATTGGAGAAGGAAATGGCAACCCACTCCAGTGTTCTTGCCTGGAGAATCCTAGGGATGGGGAGCCTGGTAGGCTGCCGTCTATGGGGTCGCACAGAGTCCGACAGGACTTAAGTGACTTAGCAGCATAGTCAGTGAAGCAGAAATAGATAATTTTTTTCTGGAATTCCCTTGCTTTCTCTTGGCTAGCATGTGAGATGAGTGCAATTGTGTGGTAGTTTGAAAATTCTTTGACATTGTCTTTCTTTGGGATTGGAATGAAAACTGACCTTTTCCAGTCCTATGGCCACTGCTGAGTTTTCCAAATTTGCTGGCATATTGAGTGCAGCCCTTTCACAGGATCATCTTTTAGGATCTGCAATAACTCAACTGGAATTCCATCACCTCCACTAGCTTTGTTTGTAATGATGCTTCCTAAGGCCCACTTGACTTTGGATTCCAGGATGTGTGCCTCTAAGTGAGTGATCACATCATGGTAGTTATCTGGGTCATTAAGATTTTTTTTTTTTTTGTATAGTTCTTCTGTGTATTTTTGCCATCTCTTCTTAGTATCTTCTGGATTCTTTTAGGTCCATACCGTTTCTGTCCTTTATTGTGCCCATCTTTGCATGAAATATTTCCTTGGTATCTCTAATTTTCTTGAAGCGATCTCTTTCCCATTCTATTGTTTTCCTCTATTTCTTTGCATTGATCACTAAATGCTTTCATATCTCTCCTTGCTATTCTTTGAAACTCTGCATTCAGATAGGTATATTTTTCCTTTTCTCCTTTTCCTTTTGCTTGTCTTCTTTTCTCAGCTATTTTAAGGCCTCCTCAGATAACCATTTTGCCTATTTGCATTTCTTTTTCTTAGGGATGGTCTTGATCACTGCCTCCTGTATAATGTTATGAACCTTTGTCCATAGTTCTTCAGGCACTCTATTAGATCTAATCCCTTGACTCTTTTTGTCACTTTTTTCAATTTAAGTCTGAATTTTGCACTATGAAGTTCATAATCTGAGCCATGCTGACTGTATAGGCTTCTCCATCTTCAGTTGCAAAGAATACAATCAGTCTGATTTTAGTACTGACCATCTGGTGAAGTCCATGTGTAGAGTTTTCTCTTGTGTTGTAAGAGGGTGTTTGCTATGATGAGTGCATTCTCTTGGCAAAACTCTGTTAGCCTTTGCCCTGCTTCATTTTGTACTCCAAAGTCAAACTTGCCTGTTACTGCAGGTATTACTTATTACTCCAGGAAGTACTTGATCCTACTTTTGCATTCTAGTCTGCTATGATGAAAAGGACATCTTTTTTGGTGTTAGTTCTAACATGTGAGAACTCATCTCAGACACTAGGAGAGTAACTCTCAAAACTCTCCAAGCTAGGCTTCAACAGTACATGAACCTAAGAACTTCCTGATTTTCAAGCTGGATGTAGAAAAGGCAGAGGAAACAGAGATCAAATTGCCAACATCCATTGACTTGTAGGAAAAGCAAGAGACTTCCAGAAAAACATCTACTTCTGCTTCATTGACTACACTAAAGCCTTTGACTGTGTGGATCACAACAAACTGTGGAAAATTCTTAATACCAGACCACCTTACCTGCCTCCTGAGAAATCGTATGCAAGTCAAGAATCACATGGAACAAAGGTCTAGCTCCAAATTGGGAAAGGCTGAGTATTGTCACCCTGCTTATTTAACTTGTATGCAGAGTACATCATGTGAAATCCCAGGCTGGATGAAGTACAAGCTGGAATCAAGATTTACAGGAGAAATATCAATAACCTCAGATATGCAGATGACACCACCCTTATGGCAGAAAGTAAAGAGAAACGAAAGAGCCTCTTGATGAAAGTGAAAGAGGAGAGTGAAAAAGCTGGTTTAAAAACTCAACATTCAAAACCTAAGATCATGGCATCTGGTCCCATCACTTCATGGCAAATAGATGGGGAGACAATGGAAACAGAGACAGATTATTTTCTTAGGCTCCAAATTCATGCAGACAGTGACTGCAGCAATGAAATTTAAAGACACTCCTTGGAAGAAAGGCTATGACCAACCTATACAACATATTAAAAATCAGAGACATTAGTTTGCCAACAAAGATCCATCTAGTCAAAGCTATGGTTTTTTGAGTAGTCATATATGGATGTGAGAGTTGGACTGTAAAGAAAACTTCACACCAAAAAATTGATGCTTTTGAACTGTGGTGTTGGAGAAGACTCTTGAGAGTCCTTTGAACTGCAAGAAGATCAAACCAGTCAATCCTAAAGGAAATCAACCCTGAATATTCATTGGAAGGACTGATGCTGAAGCTAAAACTCTAGTACTTTGGCCACCTGATGGGAGGAACTGACTCATTGGAAAAGACCCTGATGCAGGGAAAGATTGAAGACAGGAGGAAAAGGGGATGACAGAGGGTTAGATGGTTGGATGGCATCCCTGACTCAATGGACATGAATTTGAACAAGCTCCAAGAGATGGTGATGGACAAGGAAGCCTGGCGTGCTGCAGTCCATGCCTTCACAAATAGTCTGACACAACTGAGCCACTGAACTGAACTTTCTTTGTCTATGATTTAATGAATATTGCCAATTTGATCTCTGATTCCTATGCATCTTTGAGATGTACCCAGCTTGTACATCTGAAAGTTCTCTTCACATACTGCTAAAGCCTATCTTGAAGAATTTTGAGTACTACCTTGCTAGCATGTGAAATAAGCACAATTATACGGTAATTTGAACATTCTTTGGCATTCCCTTTCTTTGGGACTGGAACTAAACTGACCTTTTCCTGTCTGTGATCACTGCTGAGTTTTACAAATTTGCTGTTATATTGAGTGCAGCCCTTTAACAGCATTATTGTAGGATTTGAAATGGTTCAGTTGGAATTTCATCTACTATCTTTATTCATAGTGATGCTTCCTAAGGCCCTCTTGACTTCACATTCCAGGATGTCTGGCTCTAAGTGAGTGACCACAACGTCATGTTTATCTGGGTCAGTAAGATCTTTTTTGTATAGTTCTTCTGTGTATTCTTGCTACCTCTTCTTAATCTCTTCTGCTTCTGTTATGTCCTTACTGTTTCTGTCCTTTATCATGCCCATCCTTACACGAAATATTCCCTTGATATCTCCAGTTTTCTTGAAGAGATCTCTAGTCTTTTCTATTCTATTGCTTTCCTCTATTTCTTTGCATTGTTTGCTTAAAAAGGCTTTCTTGTCTCTTATCTCTCTTTCTTATCTTTCTTCCATATTCTCTGATACACTGCATTGCTCCCTTTCCTTTCACTTCTCTTCTTTCCTTTGATAGTTGTAAAGCCTCCTTACACAATCACTTTGCTCTTCTTTTTCTTAGAGATGATTTCAGTCTCTTCCTCTTGCACCGTTACAAACCTCCATCCATACTTCTTCAGGAAATCCATCTATGAAATCTATTCCCTTGAATATATTTGTCACCTCCACTGTATAATCATAAGGGATTTGATTTTGATCACACCCGAGTGACATAGTGCTTTACCTTACTTTCTTTGATCTAAGCCTGAATTTTGTAATAAAGAGCTCATGATCTAAGCCATAGTCAATTCCAGTTCTGGTTTTTGCTCACTGTATAGATTTTCCACATCTTCAGCTGCAAGGAATATAATCTGCTTTCTGTATTGACCATCTGGTTGATATCTATGTGTAGAGTCATCTCATGGGTTGTTGGAAAATGATATTTGCCAAAACCAGGGTGTTCTCTTACAAAACTCTATTAGCCTTTGCACTGCTTAATTTTGTACTCCAAGGTCAAATTTTCCTTTTACTCCAGGTATCTCTTGACTCCCCTCTTTTGCATTCCAATCCCCTGTGATGGGAAAGGACATTTTTTGGGAGGTGAATTCTAAAAGGTTTTATAGTTCTCATAGAATGCATCAATTTCAGCTTCTTTGACATAAGTGTTTGGGTCATATTACTTGGATTACTGAAATGTTGAATGTTTTGCCTTGGAAGCAAACAGAGATCATTCTGTCATTTTGAGGTTGCACCCAATACTGCATTTTGGACTCTTGTTGCCTATAGAAGCTAATCCATTTCTTCTAAGGGGTTTTTGCCCACAGTAGTAGATATAATGGTCATCTGAATTAAATTTGCCCATTCCCATTCATTTTAGTTCACTGATTGCTAACATGTTGAAGTTCAATCTTGCCATCCCCTGCTTGGCCATATCTAATTCACCTTGATTATGGATCTAACATTCCAGGTTCTCATGTAATTTTGTTCTTTACAGAATTGGACTTTACCTTCACCACCTAGAAACATATACAACTTGGTGTCATTTCTACTGTGGTCTGACCTCTTCATTCTTTCTGGAGCTTTTAGTAATTGCCCCTTGCTCTTCCCCCTGAACACCTTCTGACCTGGGGGGCTCATCTTTTGGTGTCATATCTTTTTGCATTTTCTTACTGCTCAAGGGATCCTTGTAGAAAGAATACTGGAGTGGTTTCCTATCTCCTCCTCCAGTGGATCACATTTTGTCAGAACTCTGACAGATGTGATGATAGTTGTGATAGAAATATAAAGTAAATTTAGAAGTTTTGAGGGTAAAATCTTTCAATATAGAATTTTTGTATTTCAAATTTATATGTAATATGTACCATATAATGTATATTATATTATATGCTATATTATCTTCCAAGATTGACTAGCTACTACTGCCAGACTTCAGTTGCAATCACCAGTCCCCCACTGCTGTGAAGAACAATGAAATACAAATGATTTCAGTTAGATACAGTCACTCCATGCTCATTTAGAAAAAGCTAAAATTTCACATTGAAGAAGTTTTATCAAGGTGCTTATTAAATTCCCAAACTATATTATATTGTATTTTGCTCTGAATGTAAGAAAATAAAATGTCACTCTAATTTTTATAATCACATAGCTAGAATCGATAGGAAGCATTGTATACATTGTCTCTAGCATGATTATATTAGAATCTCACATTTAAAATGAATTCATTTAAAAAATGCATTTTTTCTTTTAAACTGAGTAGAACTAATTTGGCAGCTGGCATGTAATTAAAGATGGACTCAAGTTCAAAATAAAATATATTTTGTATTAGACTCATTTGCTCACTATCTTGTCTTATCTGGCACTTGAAGATAGCTCTCAAAGCATACGGTTAATTATAGTGCTTTATTTTACACACATAATTCTAAGAATTAAAAAAAAAATGCTTAGGTTCTTGAGTATTTTTTGTTTGGTTTTGTTTTGTTTTTTTTTTTTGAGATCTCCAAGTTCTCGAGTATTTTGAAAAATGTGTTTCCAAGTTATATTACATCCTTGGACATATTACTAAAACAAAAGGTATAAGAGGTACCTGATTCTTACTTCAAAACAATATAGTTCCTAGTTGCATTATTTAAATAAACAAATATAATAGCAATCAAATTAGTAAGATTAAAGTATCTGGAAATATTAGTTTTATATCTGATTTTTTAGGATCCTGAAATGCAACTATGTATTTAATCTTTATTATTGCATTTATTGAAGTTCTTCCAGAACAATCCCTTTGACAAAAAGAAAACACAAAATTGAAGGAAATATGGAAAACTTAATTTTTTTACTAACAGATGATTCACTTTGAATCATTTACTTTAAAAAAAAACTAATGAAAGTTTTGCCTTTTATCTTCTAAAAAAATCTTATGCATATCTGTAGCAAATGGCTTAAAGCCAAATCACGCAGTGAAATTTTCATGTTAATGTATAGAATGAGTTAGCTTAAAAAAAAATAAAGTTAAATCATTAGGTATAATTTCCAACTTCTAACAAATTTTATCACTCATAATCTATTATTAATTATCATTAGTCTGTAAACTCTTTCTTCAGACTGTAAAAGGAAAACAGTTTATTCTGTGCCAAACACTTTGTGTGATATATTGAGACAACTCAGAGAATAATCAATACACTGAATTCTCTCCCTTCCTTCCTTTTGACTGCTAACAACAAAGAAAGATAATAGAAAATTCTCAAATGATACTGTTTTCAAATTAGCCAGATTATCATTAATATGAAGAAAATGAAAAAAAAAGATACTTGGGTATGAGAATCAAAGCAAAATAGAATATATATTTGCAACCTTTGAAGAGATAAATGACATTTAAAAAAAATGTTTTACTGCAGTATATTTGAATGGATATTGTTTTTTAAATGGCTGTGATGAGTCACATGAGTGATGGTAAAATACTTTTGGGGGTGCAAATAAACACCCTTTTGTGGTTTTTTGAGCACATTTTATTTTCACACTAAATATATGTTTAAACAAATAGTAAAGAGGTTAAAAAAAAAAAAGGTTGTTCAGGTACAGTCATCCCTCGGTATCTGCAGGGGATTTGTTCCAGGAACCAAATCCACAGATGCTCAAGTTCCTTAAATAAAAGGATGCATTTTTTGCATACAACCCACACACATCCTCCCATCTACTTTGAAATAATCTTTTGATTACTTATAATACCTCATACAATGTAAATATTATGTAAATAGCTTTAAATATAATGTAAATGCTATGTAAAAAGTTGCTGGAACATGGCAAATTCAAGTATATATTTTGGGGAATTTCTGGAATTGTTTCTCCAAATATTTTCTATGCAAGTTTGGTTGAACCTGAGGATGTGGAACCCACAATTATGGAGGGCCAAATGTGAAAGTGTTCTCATATAATATTATCCTCAGGGATTTGCATTTACAGATAGGCCACTAGTACTAAAAGTCAAAAATAACCAATTTTGCAAGAGTTCACATGTTGTCTCCGTATACTTATACATATGCATAATTTTCTTAGCCTTGGCTCTGGCCCTAAATATATACCCAAAACTAAACTGTTTAAGACATCCTTAATAATTACTAATATAAGAGAAGCTAAAGATCAAAAACATTTCTCAGTCTAGTTACTTTTAGAAATAAAGGGTTATCAACTAATTAATTGTCAAAATAATAAAATTATGACATCTTTTTAAAATAATAGATGTATCCATTTTCACTTACATTTCTTAGTAAACTGAATTTTCATTGCAAATAATATACCACAATGTTATTACTGAATACAAAATATTAAAAGTATTAAAAGCTTAAGACTATACCATCTTCTTACTTGATATCTCCTGTGATCTTTTTTTAAACATCAATTTGCCCTATTTTAAAGTGTAAAATTTGATGAGTATTTATAAACATAAACCCACAGCAAAACTGAAAGAGAAAATTTCCATAACAGAATTTTTTTTTGCATTATTATTAGTCAGTTACTCCCTACACCCTTGGTACGGAGCTCATGTGGCTTCAGCGTGCAGTGACTCAGAGCAGGGCTTGGGTTCCCAGCCAGAGAGTGGGCTGGATCACAGTGGTTAACGCACCAGATCCTAGGCACTAGACCAGTGGTCAGTGACAAGAGCCTCGGCACTTCAGCTTTGCAGAAAAGAATTCCCACAAAGATGAAAAGCTGTGAAATAAGTATTTATTAAGAGAAAGAGAGTACAGTACATGTGACTAGGCACACAGGCAGACTCAGAGAAAGAGAGAAAGTCATTGAGTCATGCCCTTATGGGTAGTTTGAATTACTTTTATGGGGCATTTCTTCTGGGTTTCCTTTGGTCAATCATTTTTATTTGTCTGGTTCAAAGTCCTTATTTGGTATATCTCAGGATCCTCCCATATGTGTGCATGCATCTCTTAGCCAAAATGAATTTTACCAAAAAGGAGTATGGGTAGGAAACATCCTTGACATAACTCCCCTTTGATCTGCAAAGGGCCTTTCTGCACACATGTGGTTTGGGAGGTCTCCTGACTTCAAGAATAATAAATATGTGATCTGGGAAGGAGGCAGCCTTCTCCCTTCATTATCTTGCTATTCTTGTCTTGGAGTTTCCATCCACAGGGAATGAATCTCCAGTCACTTTACCCTGGGGAAGGGGCATCTACCTCCTGCCTCAGTACCAGATAATCAGTGTATTCCTCTCTTTCTCTGCATATTATTTTGCATTATTTAGAATTTTATGTAATTTGTATGTACATTTTGGTATCTAGCTTCTTTGTAATTATTTGAGGTAATAATTTTGAGATCTATCAATGTTGTTGTCATTAGTTCCTTCTAAATGTTGATTAATAACCTATTACATACAGATAACACATTTGTTTATCAATTTCCTTATTGAAAGGTATTTGAGTTGTTTATAGTTTTTGGCTTTAGGAATTAATGCTGCTATAAACTATCTTGTGAATTTTTTCTATGGCCTTGTGTTTTCACATCTCTTGGTAAAGATCAAGCTCTTATGACTAGTACATATTGAAATTCATAAGAAAATACCAGTGTTATCCAGTATTTGTATCATTTAAATTCTCTTTCAGCAGTGCATGAGATATGCTGTTGCTCTACATTCTAATGCCTTTTTATGTTTTTATGTGAACTCTACAAAATTTTGCTGATATATTTGCCATCCTATTAATGTGTTACAAAAGTTCTTTATGCATGATACTTAAGGATTATTTACCAGATGTATGTATCCAAACAATTTATCTCATTTGGTGTTGGTACTATTTTTTCATTTTTGTACATGTGTTTCGAAGTACAAATAAATAATCTATTATTATGTTTAATTGTACGTGCACCTGTGTAGTATTTGAGAAATCTTTGCCTGTAAGTGAGATACAGAGTTTTTGCTATTTTATGCTTTTTATTATTTTCTAAAAGATATGTCACAGTTATAATATGAGGCCTATGAGTCATGTTAAGTCAATGTTTATGTATAGTGAGATGTGTGTCCCCATTAACTTGGCGAATTTACTGAAGATTGGTGTTCTACATGTTAATCTATGCCTATTTCCATTTTTATATTTTTCTATAGCTTTAAAAATACTATGACTACTGCTACTACTTCTACCAAAATATTTCTATTTATGCATTTTAATTTATCCATTTTCTTTCATTTTCATAAAATTGCTTTGGACATACTAGAGCATCTCCATTTATTTTTCATTTTAGAATCAGTTCAGTTCAGTGCAGTTGCTCAGTCGTGTCCAACTCTTTGTGACGACATGAAATGCAGCATGCCAGGCCTCCCAGTCCATCACCAACTCCTGGAGTTCACTCAACTCACGTCCATCGAGCCGGTGATGCCATATAGCCATCTCATCCTCTGTCGTCCCTTCTCATCCTGCCACCAATCCCTCCCAGCATCAGAGTCTTTTCCAATGAGTCAACTCTTCCCAAGAGGTGGCTCAAGTACTGGAATTTAGCTTTAGCATCATTCCTTCCAAAGAACACCAAGGACTGATCTCCTTTAGGATGGACTGGTTGGATCTCCTTGCAGTCCAACAGACTCTCAAGGGTCTTCTCCAACACCACAGTTCAACAGCATCAATTCTTCGGTGCTCAGCTTTCTTCACAGTCCAACTCTCACATTCATACATGACCACTGGAAAAACCATAGCCTTGACTAGATGGACCTTTGTTGGCAGGGTAATATCTCTGCTTTTGAATATGCTATCTAGGTTGGTCATAACTTTCCTTCCAAGGAGTAAGTGTCTTTTAACTTAATGGCTGCAATCACCATCTGCAGTGATTTTGGAGCCCCCGAAAATAAAGTCTGACACTGTTTCCACTGTTTCCCCATCTATTTGCCATAAAGTGATGGGACCAGGTGCTATGATCTTAGTTTTCTGAATGTTGAGTTTTAACCAACTTTTTCACTCTCCTCTTTCACCTTCAACAAGAGACTTTTTAGTTCCTCTTCACTTTCTGCCATAGGGGTAGTGTCATCTGCATATCTGAAGTTATTGATATTTCTCCCGGCCATCTTGATTACAGCTTGTGCTTCTTCCAGCCCAGCATTTCTCATGATGTACTCAGCATATAAGTTAAATAAACAGGGTGACAATATACAGCCTTGAAGAACTCCTTTTCCTATTTGGAACCAGTCTGTTGTTCCATGTCCAGTTCTAACTGTTGTTTCTGACATGCATATAGGTTTCTCAAGAGGCAGGTCAGGTCGTCTGGTATTCCCATCTTTTTCAGAATTTTCCACAGTTTATTGTGATGCACACAGTCAAAGGCTTTGGCATAGTCAATAAAGCAGAAATAGATGTTTTTCCGGAACTCTCTTGCTTTTTCCATGATCCAGCAGATGTTAGCAATTTGATCTCTGGTTCCTCTGCTTTTTAACAAGCCAGCTTGAACATCTGGAAGTTCATGGTTCACGTATTGCTGAAGCCTGTCTTGGAGAATTTTGAGCATTACTTTACTAGCGTGTGAGATGAGTGCAATTGTGCGGTAGTTTGAGCATTCTTTGGCATTGCCTTTCTTTGGGATTGGAGTAAAAACTGACCTTTTCCAGTCCTGTGGCCACTGCTGAGTTTTCCAAATTTACTGGCATGTTGAGTGCAGCACTTTCACAGCATCATCTTGCAGGATTTGAAATAGCTCAACTGGAATTCCATCATCTCCACTAGCTTTGTTTGTAGTGATGCTTTCTAAGGCCCACTTGACTTCACTCCAGGATGTCTGGCTCTAGGTCAGTGATCACACCATTGTGATTATCTGGGTCATGAAGATCTTTTTTGTACAGTTCTTCTGTGTATTCTTGCCACCTCTTCTTAATATCGTCTGCTTCTGTTAGGTCCATACAATTTCTGTCCTTTATTGAGCCCATCTTTGCATGAAAAGTTCCTTTGGTAACTCCAAATTTCTTGAAGAGATCCCTAGTCTTTCCCATTCTGTTGTTTTCCTCTATTTCTTTGCATTGATCACTGAGGGAGGCTTTCTTATCTCTCCTTGCTATTCTTTGGAACTCTACATTCAGATGCTTATATCTTTCCTTTTCTCCTTTGCTTTCACTTCTCTTCTTTTCACAGCGATTTGTAAGGCCTCCCCAGACAGCCATTTTGCTTTTTTGCCTTTCTTTTCCATGGGGATGGTCTTGATCCCTGTCTCCTGTACATGTCATGAACCTCCATCCATTGTTCCTCAGGCACTCTATCTATCAGATCTAGTCCCTTAAACTATTTCTCACTTCCACTGTATAATTATAAGGAATTTGATTTAGGTCATACCTGAACAGTCTAGTGGTTTTCCATACTTTTTTCAATTTAAGTCTGAATTTGGCAATAAGAAGTTCATGATCTGAGCCACAGTCAGCTCCAGTCTTGTTTTTGCTGACTGTGTAGAGCTTCTCCATCTTTGGCTGCAAAGAATATAATCAATCTGATTTCAGTGTTGACCATCTGGTGATGTCCATGTGTAGAGTCTTCTCTTGTGTTATTGGGAAAGGGTGTTTGCTATGGGCAGTGTGTTCTTTTGGCAAAACTCTATTAGACTTTGCCCTGCTTCATTACATATTCCAAGGCCAAATTTGCCCGTTACCCTAGGTGTTTCTTGGCTTCCTACTTTTGCATTCCAGTCCCCTATAATGAGAAGGACATGTTTTTTGGGTGTTAGTTTTTAAAGTTCTTGTAGGTCTTCATAGAACCGTTAAAATTCAGCTTCTTCAGCATTACTGATTGTGGCATAGACTTGGATTATTGTGATATTGAATTGTTTGCCTTGGAAATGAACAGAGATCATTCTGTCATTTTTGAGATTGCATCCAAGTACTGCATTTCAGACTCTTTTCTTGACTATGATGTCTACTCTATTTCTTCTAAGGGATTCCTGCCCACAGTAGTAGATATAATGGTCATCTGAGTTAAATTCACCCATTCCAGTCCATTTTAGTTCACTGATTCCTAGAATGTCAATGCTCACTCTTGCCATCTCTTGTTTGACCACTTCCAATTTGCCTTGATTCATGGACCTAACATTCCAGATTCCTATGAAATATTGCTCTTTACAACATCAGACCTTGCTTGTATCACCAGTCACATCCACAACTGGGTATTGTTTTTGCTTTGGCTCCATCCTTTCATTCTTTCTAGAGTTATTTCTCCACTGATCTCCAGTAGCATATTGGGCACCTACTGACCTGGGGAGTTCCTCTTTCAGTATCCTATCATTTTGCCTTTTCATACTGTTCATGGGGTTCTCAAGGCAAGAATACTGAAGTGGTTTGCCTTTCCCTTCTCCAGTGGACCACATTCTGTCAGACCTCTCCACCATGACCTGCCCATCTTGGGTGGCCCCACATGGCATGGCTTAGTTTCATTGAGGTAGACAAGGCTATAGTCCTTGTCATTAGATTGACTAATTTTCTGTGATTATGGTTTCTGTATGTCTTCCCTCTGATGCTCTCTGGCAACACCTACCATCTTACTTGGGTTTCTCTTCTTGGCCGTGGGGTATCTCTTCACGGCTGCTTCAGCAAAGTGCAGCTGCTGCTCCTTACCTTGGACAAGGGGTAGCTCCTCACCACTGCCCCTCCTGACCTTGAACATGGAGTAGCTCCTCTCGGCCCTCCTGCACCCGCTCAGAATAAAATTGTCCATATCTCAAAAAAAAAAAAGACTGGAATTTGTTATTTGAGATTTCATATAGCTGATTTTATTTAGTATCTTCTGGTTTTAGAAATAAAATTATCATTTAGTTTAATGGTGGTAGATGGTATCTCATTTGGAGAGTCAAATTATTGTGTATACATATATGTGGTGATAACTGAATAGAAGCTAAATAGAAATCAGTAGTGTATAATGCTCAGGTGAATAAAACGTTTTATATTTGTATGCAGATAATGGACATTTACAAGAAGGCACTGTATCTAAAAAATAACTATTTTTAGTTTGAAAAAATCAGAAAGTACCTAAGGTTTATAAAATTACATTAAAAATTTTTCTGATATTCAAACATAATATTTAGCTTGCTGGGTTTTTCTTCATATAATGTTTTATTAGACAACAATTTCTATTTACTTTTTTCCTTCAATTTGAAAAATGAGCAACATTACTTTTATATATACACAACTCTGAAGAGTTACTTTACACCAAATTAGGTATTTTTCTATCTTAATAGCTATTGAATCGTTGCTTTCATAATGCTAGTGTACAAATTATAGGAAATCATTTAGTATAATTTGTAGAAAATTATAAAGTGAAAGCCAATAATGGGGATAAATTCACCATGTGTTTGTTTATGAACATATTTCATTAGATGAATAATTCTTTTGTTCTACAAGTGAGAATTAATTTGGCCTATAATATTTCAATTATCGGTGGTGGTGGTGGTGGTTTATTCACTAAGTCATGTCTGACTCTTGCGACTCCATGGGCCCTAGCCTGCTGGGCTCCTCTGTCCATGGAATTCTCCAGGCAAGAATTCTGAAGTGGATTGCCATTTCCTTCTCCAACTTCAATTATTACCTGAGCTAAAACTAAATAAAATATTTCTGAACACTCTTTTATATTTATACTATGTCATTTAATTTTGGATATTTTTTTTTAGCTTAACCTCATGTTGTTTTGTTGATCTAAGGTCATCAAGAAAAGAAGTCATAAGAGAGGGCAATGCAATAAACATTAACATAAAAAATGTCACATGACTACTACCTCTTCCAAAGGGACTCATCCAAAATACTAGTTTAAAATTGAGTTGTTAATGATATAATTAATTTTTCCAAGAGGTTTGATAAGTCTACTTCAAAGAAGACAGTCTTACAATCATTTGTAAACTGAATTATATAGTCTTTGATACATGAATGATCATCTACATAAATCTTAGAATAAGTTAATAAGGATTCCTGTTGCATAAACGTCTCTGTCTCTGGTTTCTGCATTTGACTGACTTTTCATTATTGTCTTAGAAGTATAATACTTGCTTCCTTTCAATTCTCAGTAAGCATGACATATTAACCATTTGCAACATCTTCAAGTTTATTTAATGGTATTTTATGTGTAAGTTGAAATCAACTGTGATTACCACAACATTCATTTTTGAGAACCAGCAAACCCTTTCCAAATTTGGTTATTTCAGCTCTATTTAGGTTCATATCCTTTAGTATGTTTAGTGTGTATGTGTAATAGACTTCAACTATCATGAATATTTCTATTTAACACAGGAGTTTTTCTAAAAACAAATTTATACTTTATTATTATCTTGTGTTTTAGTCTAGTATTCTTCTTAGCAATTTTAAGCAAATTAATCAGAATTTGGGATATTATTTCAGAAAATAGATGAACACCAGATCGGTAAATTTGCTCAGGTTTCATTAAATTCAACTGGTTTCAGTTCATGACCTCTTGTCTCCTCTCAGTCTGCCTTGTTTCTGTAAATCCAAATCCTTCGATGTTTATTCTCTACAGATATTAAATCTCAAGTCTTCTGCTGAAGGGGCAATTACCTAGTTGCTCAGGCTGGAGTAGGCTTCCTAAGCTTACTTAACATAGTGTTTTCTGCTGCTGCTGCTGCCGCTGCTAAGTCGCTTCAGTCGTGTCCGACTCTGTGCGATCCCATAGACGGCAGCCCACCATAGTCCTGTTTTCAGTTTCATTAACACCGTTTCCTTCCTAGACATCTGAATCCTAGATTCACTAAGTCTCTGGAGTTCCTCTAACAAAATTATGGCTTTCCCTCTTTTATTACACAGAATTCAGCCTTGTCTGCTCTCATGAATTTTTTTCTTTAGCATTTGTCCTTCAATTTCCCAGCCTCAGATTTTGTTGACATCTTTGTGTTCTCTTTGTTAGTACGCATGTACGTGTATTATTGTGAATTTTACCTAATTTAACTAGAGTGCAGAGGGAGCATAAGCATTCATATGTCTCAAATGATGTTTTGGTTTTCTTTTTTAAAGTATGATAACACTTGACATGAGGTGTATCCTCTTAACAAAATTTTAGTTGCCCCGTGTAGTGTTTTAACTATAGAAACAATGTTGTACAGTAGTTCTCTACAACTTATTCATCTTGCGTAACTGAAACTTTATGCCTATTACATAGCAACTCTCACCCCTCCATCCAGCCCCTAGCAACCACCATTTCATTCTCTGATTCTAGGAGTTTGACTATGGTTAAGTACCTTATATAAGTGGAATCATGCAATATTTGCCCTTCTGTGATGGGCTTATTTCGCTTAGCATCATGTCCCTCAGGTTTATTCATATAGTTGCGTATGGCAATATGTCCTTATTTTTTTAAGGCTGAATAATTACTTTGTATGTCTATACTATATTTACTTAACCAATTCATCCATGATGGATGTTTAGTTGTTTACACATCTTAGCTATTGTGAATAATGCTGTAATAGACATGGGAATGCAGATATTCTACATAAATCAGTTTTAAATTAGTTTGAATTATACCCAGAAGTGGGATTGTTGGATGATATAGTAGTCTATTTTTAACTTTTAGAGAAATATTTACACTATTTTTTCTGTAGTGGCCACAACATTTTATATCCCCACTAATGTTTTATAAGGGTTTCAATTTCTCCACCTCCTTCTCAACACTTATCTTTTAAAATATTTAATATCTCTTTGCTGTTTTGATTTACATTTCCCTAATGATTTGTGAAGAGTTGACTCATTGGAAAAGACTCTGATGCTGGGAGGGATTGGGGGCAGGAGGAGAAGGGGATGACAGAGGATGAGATGGTTGGATGGCATCACTGACTCAATGGAGGTGAGTCTGAGTGAACTCCGGGAGTTGGTGATGGACAGGGAGACCTGGCGTGCTGTGATTCATGGGGTCGCAAAGAGTCAGACATGACTGAGCGACTGAACTGAACTAAACTGAATGATTATTTATGCTAAGCCTGTTTTCACATACATTTTGGACATTTGCATGTCTTTTTTGGAGAAATTTCTATTCAAGTACTTTGCCCATTTTTTAATCAGGATATTTGCTTCTTTTCTGCTGTTGAGTTATAATGGCTCCTTACATATTTTGGATGGTATCCCCTTAGCATATATATAATATGCAAATATTTTCTTCTCTTCTGTAGACTGCCTTTCATTTGTTGTTTCTTTCCTTTGCCATGTAGAACATTTTTCATGAACTCCAATTTGTATATTGTTGGTTTTTGTATCTTGTGTTTTTGGGGTCACATACAGAAAATTATTATGTAGACCAATGTCATAAAGATAGTCCCCTATGTTTTATTCTAGCAGTTTTGGACATTACATTTAAAGCTTTATTCCATTTTGAGTTGACTTTATGTATTGTTATGGTGAGGGTTTATTTCATTATTTTGCTTGTGAATATCCAGGTTTCAAAACATCAGATGGGGAGACTATCCTTTCCCCATTCACCATCGCATCAAAAAGAATAAAATACTAATGGATAAACTTAAGAATGAGCATAAAGACATACACTGAAAACTACATACCATTAATGGAAAAAAAGTGAAGGAAGACACAAATAAGTGGAAAGATTTTTCATATTCATGAATTGAAAAGATTGATATTATTAAAATGTTCATACTACCAAAACTATCTATAGATCCAATGTAATTTTTATCAATAGCACAATGACTTTTTTTGCAGAATAGAAAAATCAATCCTAAGATTTTTATGATATCATAAAAAACAAAAGTAACCAAAGCAATTTTAAGAAAATTAAAGCTGGAGGCATCACATTCCCTTATTTTAAAATATAATACGAAGCTATAGTAATTAAAACAAATTAGTACTGGCATAAAGACAGGCATATAGACTAATGGAATAGAATAGAGAGCCAAGAAATACGCATATAGGACCACCTGGTTTTCTGTAAGGGTGTTAAAAAGTGCAGGTTTTTTTTTTTTTTTTTCCTCTTCTTGCTTTAGTCTCTATACATTTGTGGAAACCTATAAATTAATATCTTAAATGACTGTTACATGTCTGATTTTTTTTCACTTTTATTTTAGTTTTCATGTTGTTGTTGTTGTTGTTGTTCAGTCCCTCAGGCATGTTTAACTCTTTGAGATCCCATGGACTACAGCATGCCAGGCTTCCCTTGTCATTCACTATCTCCTGGAGTCTCCCCAAACTCAGGTCCATTAAGTCAGTGACACCATCTAACTCTCTCATCCCCTGTCACTCCCTTTTCCTCCTGCCCTCAATCTTTCCCAGCATCAGGGTCTTTTACAATGAGTTGGCTCTTTGCAACAGGTGGCCAAAGTGTTGAAGCTTCAGCTTCAGTATCAGTCCTTCCAATGAATATTCAGGATTGACTTCTTTTCGGATTGACTGATCTGATTTCCTTGCTGTCTAGGGGACTCTCAAGAGTCTTCTCTAGCACCACAGTTCAAAAGTATCAGTTCTTCAGTGCTTAGCCTTCTTTATGGTCCAACTTGCACATCCATACATAACTACTGGAAAAACAATAGCTTTGACTATATGGACCTTTGTCAACAAAGCAATGTCTCTTCTTTTTAACATGCTGTCTATGTTTGTCATAGCTTTCCTTCCAAGGAGCAAGTGTCTTTTAATCTCATGGCTACAGTCAACTTCCACAGTGATATTGGAGGCAAGAAAATAAAGTCTGTCACTGTTCCATTTGTTCCCAACCTATTTGCCATGAATTGATGGGACCAGATGCCATGATCTTTTTTTGAATGTTGGGTTTTAAGCCAGCTTTTCCACTCTTCTCTTTTACCTTCATCAAGAGGCTTTTTAGTTCCTCTTCTCTTTCTGCCATTAGGGTAGTGTCATCTGCATACTGCATGCTGGGAGGTTATAGATATTTCTCCCAGCAGTCTTGATTTCAGCTTGTGTTTCATCTAGCCCGGCATTTCCCATGATGTATTCTGCATATAGATTAAATAAGCAGGTTGACAATATACAGCCTAGATACACTTATTTCAATTTTCAACCAATTCATTGTTCTCTGTCTAGTTCTAAATGCTGCTTCATGACATGCATACAGGTTTCCAGGAGGCAGGGAAGGTTGACTGGTATTCCCATCTTTTAAGAATTTTCCACAGTTTGTTGTGATCCACAACATTAGCATAGTCAATGAAACAGAAGTAGATTTTTTTTTTCTGAAATTCCCTTTATTTTTCTATAATCCTATGGATGTTGGCAATTTCAGTTCTGGTTCCTCTGCATCTTCTAAATCCAGCTTGTACATCTGAACATTCTTGATAAACGTACTGTTGAAGCCTTGAAGGATTTTGAACATTACTTGATAGCAAGTGAAATGAGTGCAATTGTGCGATGGTTTGAACATTCATTGGCATTGCCCTTCTTTGGGATTGGAATGAAAACTGACCTTTTCCAGTCCTGTGGCTACTGCTGAGTTTTCCAAATTTGCTGGCATATTGAGGGCAGCACTTTAACACCAACATCTTTTAAGATTTCAAATGGCTCAACTGGAATTCCATCACCTCCACTAACTTTGTTCATAGCGATGCTTCCTAAGGACAACCTGACTTCACACCCTGGATATCCGGCTCTAGGAGTGATCACACCATCGTGGTTATTTGGGTCATTAAGACCTTTTCTGTACTGTTCTTCTGTGTGTTCTTGCCACCTATCCTTAGTATCTTCTGCTTCTGTTTGGTCCAAAACGTTTCTGTCCTTTACTCTGCTCATCTTTGCATGAAATGTTCCCTTGGTACCTCTAGTTTTCTTGAAGAGATCTCTAGTCTTTCCCATTCTATTGTCTTCCTCTATTTCTTTGCATTGTTCACTTAAGCAGACTTTCTTATCTCTCCTTGCTATTCTTTGGAACTCTGCATTGAGATGGGTGTATCTTTCCTTTTCTCCTTTGCCTTTTGTTTGTCTTCTGTTTCCAGCTATTTGTAAGGCCTCCTCAGATAATCATTTTGCCTTGGTGCATTTCTTATTCTTGCAGATGTTTTTGGTCACCTCCTCCTGTGCAATGTTCTAAAATTCTGTCCATAGTTCTTCAGGCACTCTGTTTACCAGATTTATCCCTTGAATCCATTTGTCACTTCCACTGTATAATTGTAAGGAATTTGATTTAGATCATTCCTAAATGTTTTAGTGATTGTTCCTACTTTCTTCAATTTAAGTGTGAATTTAGTAATAAGGAGCTCATGATCCAAGCCACGGTCAGCTTCAGAACTTGTTTTTGCTGACTGTATAGAGTTTCTCCACCTTCAGCTGCAAAGAATATAATCAATTTGATTTCAGTATTTACCATCTGGTGATGTCCATGTGTAGAGTCATCTCTTGTGTTGTTGGAAGAGGGTGTTTGCTATGATCAGTGAGTTCTCTTAGCAAAACTCTGTGAACATTTTTGTACCCCAAGGTTAAACTTGTGGTCATTATGTATCCCAAGGTTACATGTGCCTGTTACTCCAGGTATCTCTTGAGTTCCTACTCTTGCTTTCTCATCCCCTTGATGCTTAGGACACTTTTTTGTGTGTGTTCGTTTATTCTAGAAAATCTTATAAATCTTCATCAGATCAGATCAGATCAGATAACTCACTCAGTCATGTCCGACTCTGTGACCCCATGAATCGCAGCACGCCAGGCCTCCCTGTCCATCACCAACTCCAGGAGTTCACTCAGACTCACGTCTATCGAGTCAGTGATGCCATCCAGCCATCTCATCCTCTGTCATCCCCTTCTCCTCCTGCCCCCAATCCCTCCCAGCATCAGAGTCTTTTCCAATGAGTCAACTCTTTGCATGAGGTGGCCAAAGTACAGGAGTTTCAGCTTTAGCATCATTCCTTCAAAAGAACACCCAGGAATGATATCCTTTAGAATGGACTGGTTGGATCTCCATGGGACCCAATGCCATGATCTTCGTTTTCTGAATGTTGAGCTTTAAGCCAACTTTTTCACTCTCCTCTTTCACTTTCATCAAGAGGCTTTTTAGTTCTTCTTCACTTTCTGCCATAAGGGTGGTGTCATCTGTATATCTGAGGTTATTCATATTTCTCCCAGCAATCTTGATTCCAGCTTGTGCTTCTTCCAGTCCAGCGTTTCTCATGATGTACTCTGCATATAAGTTAAATAAGCAGGGTGACAATATACAGCCTTAATGAACTCCTTTTCCTATTTGGAACCACTTTGTTGTTTCATGTCCAGTTCTAACTGTTGCTTCCTGACCTGCATACAGGTTTCTCAAGAGGAAGGTCAGGTGGTCTGGTATCCCATCTCTTTCAGAATTTTCCACAGTTTATTGTGATCCACACAGTCAAAGGCTTTGGCATAGTCAATAAAGCAACAATAGATGTTTTTCTGGAACTCTCTTGCTCTTTCCATGATCCAGCGGATGGATGTTGGCAATTTGATTTCTGGTTCCTCTGCCTTTTCTAAAACCAGCTTGAACATCAGGAAGTTCACAGTTCACATATTGCTGAAGCCTGGCTTGGAGAATTTCGAGCATTACTTTACTAGCGTGTGAGATGAGTGCAATTGTGCGGTAGTTCGAGCATTCTTTGGCATTGCCTTTCTTTGGGATTGGAAAGAAAACTGACCTTTTCCAGTCCTGTGGCCACTGCTGAGTTTTCCAAATTTGCTGGCATATTGAGTGCAGCACTTTCACAGCATCATCTTTCAGGATTTAACTTCAGCTTGTTTGTCATTAATGTTTGGCATAGACTTGGATTACGGTGATGTTGAATGGTTTGCCTTGGAAATGAAATGGGATCCTTATATTGTTTTTGAGATTACACCCATGTACTGCATTTCAGATTCTTTTGTTGACTATGAGGGTTACTCCACTTCTTATAAAGAATTCTTCCCCACAGTGATAGATACAGTGGTCATCTGAATTTAATCCACCCTTTCCCATCCAGTTTAGTTCACTGATTCCTAAAATGTCAATGTTCACTCTTGCCATTTCCTTTTTGACCACTACGAATTTACCTTGATTCATGGACCTAACATTCCAGGTTCCTATGCAATATAGTTTTTTATAGCATTGAACTTTACTTTCAACACCAGACACATCCATGACTGGATGCCCTTTCCACTTTCTTTGACATTTATTTTAATTTTCATAACTTGTAAAAAAAAGTTCTGTGGCTATATTTGCACATATCAGCCACATCTATCCTCAAATATACTACTAATATGATAGGAACAAAACCAAAATGCAATTTTTATTTCTTTTTTAAATATATGTAATGGATTTCATTTACATATATAATAAATAAGTCTTCTGTCCATATGTAGTTAATAACACCAGATGAGATTATACTTGATCTGGTGTCTATATTTCTGTCAAGCATTTTATACTACCAGCTTCCTTCTTTTCCCACTTTACTTTGCCATACTAGACAATTTGCTATTCCTTGAACATCTAGAATACCCATTCCTTTGAGCTTATTACACACTCATATTTCATAATTCACCTAGAATATAGTCTCTATTGTTTCTTTGATTTCCCACAAGTAAAGGCATTCAGCTCTCTCTTTTCTACCATGTTCTTCATTTGTGTACAGCCTTACTTATAGTATTTATGGGCAATAGCATTTATTTGTTTGCCTCACTTTCTACTAAACTGTGAATATTTATGTTCCCAAGTCTTAAAAATATATGTACATTTTAAAAATACAGCAGTATTTGGTGAATGAAAGTAAATAAGTGATTTATGATGCTTCATTTATAGTGTTCAAAGGCTAAATAAAATTGCAAAATTAGTATCATTTCCTTGGTCGGTGAGAATGAATAATACCCAGCCTGTTTCAGTTTTAGAAATACAATAGTCAAATATATGCATATGTATGTGTTGTATACATATGCATATATTATTTTAAAAAGCTTTATTTGGTTAAAATATTTAATACATTCTTTCCTTAGATAATTCTATTTTTTAACTTCAAGTTTATGTTAAATATTTCATTAGACAAAAATTCCAGATTTATGATCATCTTCTTTATTAAATAAATCATATATATATTTGTTTATATATACATGTATGTATATAAACAAATTCATCACATACTCTCACACCTAAAATACCTTCTACATCAACTTTTGATTGAAATGTTATTTCAAAAGAAAACTATGTCTTTGATTTCAGTTTACTTTTGGATTATAATTTCATTTTCATGAGATAAGGATTGCCTTTGAATAGGAGAATAATAAATCTATACGTTTGACCTTATGTGATTTGAATTATTAAAATCCATAGATGTAAACTGAAATTCTACAAATCTAGATCTTGCACTGTTAACAGATTGTATATTATATATACTGGCTTCCCTGGTAGTTCAGATGATAAAGAATCTGCCAGCAAAGTGGGAGACATGGGTTCGATCACTGGGTTGAAAAAACTCCCTGGAGGAGGGCATGGCAACCCACTCCAGTATTCTTGACTGGAGAATCCCCATGGACAGAAGAACCTGGCGGGCTACAGTCTGTTGGATCACAAAGAGTGAGGCATGACTGAGCGACTAAGCACACACATATTATATATACATAGTGACACATAAAATAGAATGAGAGAAGGGCTCATTACATGGTATTTGTCTTAACAGTTTATCTACCAAAGACAGTTTGCAACTTTTAAATGGAGATTTGATAGCTATTTGGTATACTCACAGTAAATTATAGCAATATTCATCAGTACCAGTCAATAGGCATGATCAAGTCCAACTAAGACTATATAAAATGGAGATAGAAAAGGGAAGATTAAAGACAGGTCTATGTAACACACACTTGAGTTGTAGAGGCTTCAAGTCTAGTGAGTAGACAGCATTACCTTGAAAAATTTGAAATTAAGCACTTACAAATGAGTTTTCATCAGTTCAGTTCAGTTCAGTCGCTCAGTCGTGTCCTCCTCTTTGCGACCCCATGAATCACAGCACGCCAGGCCTCCCTGTCCATCACCAACTCCTGGAGTTCACTCAGACTCACGTCCATCGAGTCAGTGATGCCATCCAGTCATCTCATCCTCTGTCGTCCCCTTTTCCTCCTGCCCCCAATCCCTCCCAGCATCAGAGTCTTTTCCAATGAGTCAACGCTTTGCATGAGGTGGTCAAAGTACTGGAGTTTCAGCTTTAGCATCATTCCTGTCAAAGAAATCCCAGGGCTGATCTCCTTCAGAATGGACTGGTTGGATCTCCTTGCAGTCCAAGGGACTCTCAAGAGTATTCTCCAACACCACAGTTCAAAAGCATCAATTCTTTGGTGCTCAGCTTTCTTCACAGTCCAACTCTCACATCCATACATGACCACAGGAAAAACCATAGCCTTGACGAGATGGACCTTTGTTGGCAAAGTAATGTCTCTGCTTTTGAATATGCTATCTAGGTTGGTCATAACTTTTCTTCCAAGGAGTAAGCGTCTTTTAATTTCATGGCTGCAGTCACCATCTGCAGTGATTTTGGAGCCCAGAAAAATAAAGTCTGACACTGTGTCCACTGTTTCCCCATCTATTTCCCATGAGGTGATGGGACCAGATGCCATGATCTTCGTTTTCTGAATGTTGAGCTTTAAGCCAACTTTTTCACTCTCCACTTTCACTTTCATCAAGAGGCTTTTTAGTTCCTCTTCACTTTCTGCCATAAGGGTGGTGTCATCTGCATATCTCAGGTTATTGATATTTCTCCTGGCAATCTTGTTTCCAGCTTGTGTTTTTTCCAGTCCAGCATTTCTCATGATGTAATCTGCATATAAGTTAAATAAGCATGGAGACAATATACAGCTTTGACGTACTCCTTTTCCTATTTGGAACCAGTCTGTTGTTCCATGTCCAGTTCTAACTGTTGCTTCCTGACCTGCATACAGGTTTCTCAAGAGGCAGATCAGGTGGTCTGGTATTCCCATCTCTTTCAGAATTTTCCACAGTTTATTGTGATCCACACAGTCAAAGGCTTTGGCATAGTCAATAAAGCAGAAATAGATGTCTTTCTGGAACTTTCTTGCTTTTTCCATGATCCAGTGGATGTTGGCAATTTGATCTCTGCCTTTTCTAAAATTAGTTTGAGCATCAGGAAGTTCATGGTTCACATATTGCTGAAGCCTGGCTTGGAGAATTTTGAGCATTACTTTACTAGCATGTGAGATGAGTGCAATTGTGCGGTAGTTTGAGCATTCTTTGGCATTGCCTTTGTTTGGGATTGGAATGAAAACTGACCTTTTCCAGTCCTGTGGCCACTGCTGAGTTTTCCAAATTTGCTGGCATATTGAGTGCAGCACTTTCAGAGCATCATCTTTCAGGATTTGTAATAACTCAACTGGAATTCCATCATCTCCACTAGCTTTGTTCATAGTGATGCTTTCTAAGGCCCACTTGACTTCACATTCCAGAATGCCTGGCTCTAGGTCAGTGATCACACCATCGTGATTATCTGGGTCGTGAAGATCATTTTTGTACAGTTCTTCTGTGTATTCTTGCCACTTCTTCTTAATGTCTTCTGCTTCTGTTAGGTCCATACCATTTCTGTCCTTTATCAAGCCCATCTTTGCATGAAATTTTCCCTTTTTGTCTCTAATTTTCTTGAAGAGATCTCTAATCTTTCCAATTCGGTTTTTTCCTCCATTTCCTTGCATTGATCGCTGAGGAAGGCTTTCTTATCTCTTCTTGCTATTCTTTGGAACTCTGCATTCAGATGCTTATATCTTTCCTTTTCACCTTTGCTTTTCACTTCTCTTCTTTTCACAGCTATTTGTAAGATGGAGAAGCTCTATACAATCAACAAAAACAAGACCAGGAGCTGACTGTGGCTCACATCATGAACTCCTTATTACCAAATTCAGACTTAAATTGAAGACAGTAGGGAAAACCACTAGACCATTCAGGTATAACCTAAATCAAATCCCTTATGATTATACAGTGGAACTGAGAAATAGATTTAAGGGCCTATATCTGATAGATAGAGTGCCTGATGAACTATGGAATGAGGTTCATGACATTGTACAGGAGACAGGGGCCATCCCCATGGAAAGGAGTTTTCATCAGTGAGTGTCAAATAGAGACAGATGAATAAAATGTTAAAAATGTTAACCCAGCGTCCAAAATGAAAATATAGTTACCGAAGAGATAATTATTTTTAAAAGAGGCATATGGACAATGTATGTAGTACATTGAGTTTAAAATTACTTGACAAGGCTATCTTCAGAGAAGAGCATAATATGCCTGTTCTTGTAACTGTTTGTTGCCTTCATGGTTCATGCTTCTGACCTGTCCTGTCATTCCAGTTCTTAATAAAAATCTTTATTTTAATTTTCATTATATGAAGGAAATATAAAATATTCATGATAATTTGGTCACTTATACTGAACTAAATTTTGGTGGCATTTTATAAGTGCTTAGTTGTGACACTGTTTATATTTATACAAACACTGTTCAAAGTTTGCACAAAATTTTTAGGATGAAATGGAAGTATGGGTGGATGTGCATGTACTTGCACATATGTATATTAGATTTTTTAGATATTAAATCACAGCATAAGATCAAAAATATAACTGATGTATAGAGTTCATGTTTATCATTCTCCATTCTGATACTGCTTTAATTTTAGTTTACCTGTATATCTCATAATGGAAAAACACACAAAAAATGTAAAATATTGTGGTTCTGCATTCAAATTTTATCATAAATGTAGCTCTTTTTGTTTAAAAATATCTGAAGACACAATTTGAAAATGTGGTGAATAAAATGCTTATGTTCAGCTGTTTGTACAGCTGAATGTAATGTAACACAACATTGTAAATCAACTGTACTCCAATTTAAAAAAAAAAAAAAAGCATAGAGTTCCTTTAAAAATACAAACTGACATACCAAATACTTGATGTCTTCTTTTATTAAAATGTAGGAAATATGGTCAACAAAGACTCCCTATTTTTTGAGAGGAAAAAACATTGTATGTCTCAAAGTAGACTACTCATCATTAGAGACTGTTTATGTGTTTTGATACAGTTCTGTGTCTATTTCCAGAAAGGATCTGATATTAAAACTTTTGATAAGAGAAATCTAGGAGATGAATCTCCCAAGATTTAGATAGCTGTGGAAACAAACAAAATTTAGTAGCAGCTCAAATGAAGGCATATCAGCTTTTCAACTTCCATGTCTCCTACTTATCTGTACCAAATATTTTAGCCAGACTTTTTGGTGACAGAACAAGATTTATAATTCTATTGAATGTATTTTTTTCTTGTAGGAAATGGAAAACAAAACATACTTGGATTTAATACTGAGTGTGAGGCAGAAATAAATAATATTGAATGATCTCACTTATGGGAGGAATCTAAAAAAAAAAACACAGAAATTAGATTAGTGCTTGCCAGGAGCAGGGTGAGTGAAATGGTTATTACTGATCAAAGAATATATACATTTAGTTATCAGATGAATGACTTCTGAGGATCTAATGTACAGCATTGTAACTTTACTTAGCAATACTTTGTTGTCCGTGCATGTTTGAGAAAACAGTTGTTCAGTCATGTCTTACTCTTTGCACCCCCGTGGGCTGTAGCCCCCGGGCTCCTCAGTTTGTGGGATTTTTCAGGCAAGAATACTGGAGTGGGTTGCCATTTTGTTTTCCAGGGGATCTTCCAGACCTAGGGATGGAAATCACGTCTCCTGCATTGGCAGGTAGATTCTCTACCACTGAGCCATTTGGGAAGCCTTCACTGTGTTGTATACTTGAAAGTTACTGAGTTCAGTTCAGTCTCTCAGTTGTGCCTCTCTGTGACCCCATGGAGTGCAGCATGCCAGGCTTCACTGTCCATCACCAACTCCCAGAGCTTGCTTAAACTCATGTCCTTTGAGTCGGGGATGCCATCCAACCATCTCATCCTCTGTTGTCCCCTTCTCCTCCTGCCTTCAATCTTTCCCAGCATCAGGATTTTTTCCAGTGAGTCAGTTCTTCACATCAGGTGGCCAAAGTATTGGAGCTTCAACTTCAGCATCAGTCCATCCAATGAATATTCAGGACTGATTTCATTTAGGGCTGACTGGTTTGATCTCCTTACAGTCAAAGGGACTCTCAAGAGTCTTCTCCAACACCATAGTTCAAAAATATTAGTTTTTCAGTGCTCAGCTTTCTTTATAGTCCAACTCTCACATCCGTACATGACTACTGGAAAAACAATAGCTTTGACTATATGGACCTTTGTCAACAAAGTAATGGCTCTGCTTTTTAACATGCTGTCAAGATTGGTCATAGCTTTTCTTCCAAGGAGCAAACACCTTTTAATTTCATGGCTGCAGTGATTTTGGATCCCAAGAAGATAAAGTATTTCACTGTTTCCATTGTTTCCCCATCTATTTGCTGTGAAGTGATGAGACTGGATGCCAAGATCTTAGTTTTTTAAATGCTGACTATTAACCCAGTTTTTTCACTCTCCTCTTTCACTTTCATCAAGAGGCTCATTATGTAGTCTTCCCTTTCTAAACAGACAAAATGGTAACTACATAAGATAATGGATGTGTTAATTACTATTATTGTGGTAATCATTTCAGGGTGTGTGTGTTTATGTATTCACGTTGTATCATTGAAACTTGTGTAATGCAATATGTTAATTATATCTCAGTAAAGCTTGGAAAAATAGTGTCACTGAGCACATTTTAATTTTACTTAAATATATTTTAATATACATCTAATCATATGAGAACTTTATTATTAGGATAAGTTAAATATATAAAAATATAGTCAGCTTATTCCTTCTAATTAAAAACTAGTATCTTCCTCATGTTGTCATTTACACTGCATAAATTATATGTCTTTAATCAAATGACCAGTTCTACCTCTAGAAAAGTTTTTATTACTTTTTTTTTTCACATATCCTCTCTTCTAGCTATGTACTGATAAGCTCTGTCATACAACCAATAATTTTAAGTCATGGAATCAATAATTTTTAAACACTATTTTAAGGGATCATTTTTTTCCCTAAGTTTTTCATTGGAAAGGGAAGATACTGTATCTTTGCTCTTGTTTTTCACAAAAAATCTTAAGATGTTATATAAGTTAATTTAAATTTGCATCAGTAGGTTTGTTGGCATTCTATTCTCATTTAAGCTGAGAGATAATTTATTTTGTATAACATCTCTCAAAAGAAAAAAGTATAGAGGTGAGCCATACTCCACAATACATTACACTAGTAGAAAAAATATATGTAGTCAAATTTCAAAAGAAAGTTACTCATTATTCAAATATTCTTTTGCTAGGGGCCATACTGATTTGCACCTTCAATTTATTTATTGGACTGATGTGATTGGTACTTGTCAGTGTGAGATATCCAGTTCTCTGAGGATGTGTAGAAGACTACTTGGGATTACATGATTTTTAAAAATTAATATAGCATTTGGTAAATAAAATTTCAAACACTAATATTATTTTAACTAGGAAAGTCATTTTAAATGTCTTATTATGTATACATTTTGTACAGTTTATTTGTTTTTAAGAGAATTTGACTATGTAGCTAATTGTTTCACTAAATATCATGAAATACATTTATAAATGTTTCTTTCTGAATTTCAGCTGGCAAACAACAAATGCTCTCTAAGTATTTTTAAAATCAGTTTGTTTCCCTCACTTAAGTTAAGTTGCTCAGTCGTGTCTGACTCTTTGCAACCCCATGAATCACAGCACGCCAGACTACCCTGTCCATCACCAACTCCCGGAGTTCACTGAGACTCACGTCCATCCAGTAGATGATGCCATCCAGCCATCTCATCCTCTGTCGTCCCTTCTCCTCCTGCCCCCAATCCCTCCCAGCATCAGGGTCTTTTCCAATGAGTCAACTCTTCGCATGAGGTGGCCAAATTACTGGAGTTTCAGCTTCAGCATCAGTCCTTCCAATGAACACCCAGAACTGATTTCCTTTAGGATGGACTGGTTGGATCTCCTTGCAGTCCAAGGGACTCTCAAGAGTCTTCTCCAACACCACAGTTCAAAAGCATCAATTCTTTGGTGCTCAGCTTTCTTCACAGTCCGCCTTTCACATCCCCGCTGCTGCTGCTGCTAAGTCACTTCAGTCATGTCCCACTCTATGCAACCACATAGACGGCAGCCCACCAGGCTCCCCCATCCCTAAATATTATCAAATGTGTATGTGTATTTTATTTTAAGCACTCTTTCTAATAAACATATTGTACTCAAATGTGTGTGTGTGTGCTAAGTTGCTTTAGTCCTGTCTGACTCTTTGTGACCCTGTGG
Source organism: Bubalus kerabau (assembly GCF_029407905.1). Classification (NCBI taxonomy): domain Eukaryota; kingdom Metazoa; phylum Chordata; class Mammalia; order Artiodactyla; family Bovidae; genus Bubalus; species Bubalus kerabau. The sequence goes on along the minus strand of NC_073627.1, from coordinate 98,237,753 downwards.
ACTGTAGCTCACCAGGCCCCTCTGTCCATGGAATTCTTGAATGGGTTGAATACTGAAAAGGGTTGCCATGCCCTCCTTCAGAGGATCTTCCCAACCCAGGGATAGAACCCACGTCTAGGTGTCTTCTCCTTTGGCAAGTAGGTTCTTTACCACTAGCTCCACCTGGAAAGTCCATTGTACTCAAATACTTAGTCCTAATAAATCTCACAAATTAAATTAATAAATGTAATCATTTATAAGTTTTCATGAACACTCTGTGTTTTAAATGTTAGCTAAATTTTTATCTTAGCATCATTCATCTAAAATAAACAAATATTATTAGTTGGAATAAAAATAACTTAATTTTAATGTCATTATTTTACATAGTTTAAATACCAAATATCCAAATTTGTTTCCTAAGTTTATAAAAAATACTAAAGATATAGATTTGATTTACCATACTTATATACTTTCTCAGGGTGTTAAGTCCTTATACAGGCTTCTCTGTGCATGGGATTCTCAGGCAAGAATACTGAAATGGGTTGCTGTGCCCTCCTCCAGGGCATCTTCCTAACCTAAGGATATAACCCAGTTCTCCCGCATTGCAATTGGGAAGCACCAGGGAAACCATCTGAGCCACCAGGGAAGCCCATGTTATGCAATAGCAATTTAATTTAGGGTAGGGTTAGAATTATAGATCAGAATAGGTTGGTGTGAGTATTTTAGTGTACTCAGATTAACTAGATATCGGATTTTTGATCTGATCATGGAATGTAGAACTACAGGTATCTAGCATGATTTCCCTGTGATCTCAAGAAATGGATTGAAATTGGTGTTATAAACTATGCCAATGCAGAGCTAAATAGAGTATGGAAAACAGAATTCCTTTCACAGGCTGTCCTTTGACTTCAGATGTAATCCTTTTCTTTCTTTCTTTCTTCTTCTTCTTTTTTTTTTTTAACTGCCTTGGACTTTATCTCCTAATTAATATAGATGAACAGCAGTAACTCTGACCTAGGATGCTTTACCACTTTATTATATTTAACTAACTTATTTAACATTGGTTCAATTTTAAATTATTAAATCTCTGGTGTTCTCAGGGTTTGGACTTAAGCCTCCTGCCTCTGGTTTTCAGTCTTATTCTTACAGTGGCATCAAGACTTCTCCATCTATACAGCACCAATGATAAAATATCTAGGTTAATGATGAAAAGTTTCTCCACAATGAGGGACAAAACCTGAGAACACCAGAGAACTCCTGACTCCAGGGAACATTAATCGATAAGAGCTCATCAAAAGACTCCATACCTACACTGAAACCAAGCACCACCCAAGGGCCAATAAGTTCCAGAGCAAGATATACCACACAAAGTCTCCAGCAACATGGGACTATAGCCCTGAGCTTCAATATACAAGTTGCCCAAAGTCACACCAAATGCACTGACATCTCAAAACTCACTACTGGACACTTCATTGCACTCCAGAGAAAAGAAATCCAGCTCCACCCACCAGAACACCAACACAAGCTTCCCTAACCAGGAAACCTTCACAAGCCACCCATCCAACCCTACCCACAGTGAGGAACCTCCACAATAAATAGGAACCACAAACTGCCAGAATACAGAAAGGCCACCCCAAACACAGCAATATAAAAAAGATGAAAAGGCAGAGAAATACTCAAAATGTAAAGGAAGAGGACAAATGGCCACCAAAGCAAACAAAAGAAGAAGAGGTTAGAAATCTACCTGATAAAGAATTCAGGATAATGATAGTGAAAATGACCCAAAATCCTGAAAACAAAATGGAGTTACAGATAAATAGCCAGGACACAAGGATTGAGAATATGCAAGAAATGTTTAACAAGGACCTAGAAGAAATAAAAAAAGAGTCAATATATAATGAATAATGCAATAAATGAGATTAAAAAAAAATGCTCTGGAGAGAACCAACAGTAGAATAATGGAGGCAGAAGATAGGATAAGTGAGGTAGAAGATAAAATGGTAGAAATAAATGAAGCAGAGAGGAAAAAAGAAAAAAAGAATTAAAAGAAATGAGGACAACTTCAGAGACATCTGGGACAATGTTAAATGCCTCAACATTCAAATCATAGGAGTCCCAGAAGAAAGAGACAAAAAGGAAGTCCATGAGAAAATACTTGAGGAGATAATAGTTGAAATCCTCCCTAAAATGGGTAAGGAAATAGTCACCCAAGTCCAAGAAACCCAGAGAGTCCCAAACAAAATAAACCCAAGACAAAACATCCCAAGACACATATTAATCAAATTAACAAAGATCAAACACAAAGAACAAATGTTAAAAACAGCAAGGGGAAAACAACAAATAACACACAAGGGCATTTACATAAGGATAACAGCTGATCTTTCAATAGAAACTCTTCGGCCAGAAGGGAATGGAAGGACATACTTAAAGTGATGAAAGAGAAAAACCTACAGCCCAGATATCTGTACCCAGCAAGAATCTCATTCAAATATGAAGGAGAAATCAAAAGCTTTACCGACAAGCAAAAGCTGAGCAAATTCAGCACCACCAAACCAGCTCTTCAACAAATGCTAAAGGATCTTCTCTAGACAGGAAACACAGAAAGCATGTATAAACTCGAACACAAAACAACAAAGTAAATGGCAATGGGATCATCATTTCAGTTCAGTTCAGTTGCTCAGTAGTGTCTGACTCTTTGCGACCCCATGGATTGCAGCACGCCACGCCTCCCTGTCCATCACCAGCTCCAGGAGTTCACCCAAACCCACGTCCATCGAGTCGTTGATGCCATCCAGCCATCTTATCCTCTGTCGTCCCCTTCTCCTCCTGCCCCCAATCCCTCCCAGCATCAGAGTCTTTTCCAATGAGTCAACTCTTCGCATGAGGTGCCCAAAGTACTGGAGTTTCAGCTTTAGCATCATTCCTTCCAAAGAACACCCAGGGCTGATCTCCTTTACAATGGACTGGTTGGATCTCCTTGCAGTCCAAGGGACTCTCAAGAGTCTTCTCCAATACCAAAATTCAAAAGCATCATTTCTTCAGTGCTCAGCTTTCTTCACAGTCCAACTCTCACATCCATACATGACTACTGGAAAAACCATACCCTTGACTAGATGGACCTTTGTTGGCAAAGTAATGTCTCTGTTTTTTAATATGCTATCTAGGTTGGTCATAACTTTCCTTCCAAGGAGTAAGCATCTTTTAATTTCATGGCTGCAATCACCATCTGCAGTGATTTTGGAGCCCCCAAAAATAAAGTCTGACACTGTTTCAACTGTTTCCCCATCTATTTGCCATGAAGTGATGGGACCAGATGCCAAAGAATGAAGGTATGGAGCCAAAGCAAAAATGGGATCATATTTATCAATAATTACCTTAAATGTAAATAGGTTGAATGCCCCAACCAAAAGACGAAGACTGGCTGAATGGATACAAAAACAAGACCCCTATATATGCTGTCTGCAAGAGACCCACCTCAAAACAAGGGACACATACAGACTGAAACTGAAGGGCTGGAAAAAGATATTCCATACAAATAGAGACCAAAAGAAAGCAGGAGTAGCAATACTCATATCAGATAAAATAGACTTTAAAATAAAAGCTGTGAAAAGAGACAAGAAGGACACTACATAATGATCAAAGGGTCAATCCAAGAAGAAGATATAACAATTATAAATATATATGCACCCAACATAGGAGCACTTGAATATATAAGACAAATGCTAACAAGTATGAAAGGGGAAATTAACAATAATAATAATAATAATGTGAGACTTTAATACCCACTCACACCTAAAGAGAGCTCAACTAAACAAAAAATTAATGAGGAAAGATAATCTTTAAATGATACAATAGACCAGTTAGACCTAATTGATATCTATAGGACATTTCACCACAAAACAATGAATTTCACCTTTTTCTCAAGTGCACATGGAACCTTCTCCAGGATAGATCACATACTGGGCCATAAATCTAGCTTTGGTAAATTCAAAAATATTGAAATCTTTCCAAGCATCTTTTCTGACCATAATGCAGTAAGATTAGATGTCAGTTACAGGAGAAAAACTATTAAAAATTCCAACATATGGAGGCTGAATAACACAATTCTGAATAACCAACAAATCACAAAAGAAAAAAGAAATCAAAATATGCATAGAAACAAATGAAAATGAAAACACAACAACTTAAAACCAATGGGACACTGTAAAAGCAGCACTAAGGGAAGGTTCATAACAATACAGGCTTAGCTCAAGAAGGAAAAAAAGTCAAATAAATAACCTAACTCTACCCCTAAAGCAACTAGAAAAGAAAGAAGTGAAGAACCTGAGGGTTAGTAGAAGTAAAGAAATCTTAAAACTTAGGGCAGAAATAAATGCAAAAGAAACAAAAGCAAAAATCAACCAAGCCAAAAGCTGGTTCTTTGAGAAGATAAATAAAATAAACAAACCATTAGCCAGACTCTTCAAGAAACAAAGGGAGAAGAATCAAATCAACAAAATTAGAAATGAAAATGGAGAGATCACAACAGACAACACAGAAATACAAAGGATCATAAGAGACTGCTATCAGCAACTGTATGCGAATAAAATGGACAACTTGGAAGAAATGAACAAATTCTTAGCAAAGTATAACTTTCCAAAACTGAACCAAGAAGAAATTGAAACTCTTAACAAACCCATCACAAGCACCGAATTCAAAACTGTAATAAGAAATCTTCCAGGAAACAAAAGCCCAGTTCCAGATGGCTTCACAGCTGAATTCTACCAAAAATTTAGAGAAGAGCTACTCATTCTATGAGGTCACCATCACCCTAACACCAGAACCAGACCAAGATGCCACAAAAAAAGAAAACTACAGGCCAATATCACTGATGAACTTAGATGCAAAAATCCTTAACAAAATCCTAGCAAACGGAATCCAACAACATATTAAAAAGATCATACATCATGACCAAGTGGGCTTTTTCCTAAGAATGCAAGGATTCTTCAATATCCATAAGTCAATCAATGTAATACACCACATTAACAAATTGAAAGATGAAAACTATATGATTATCTCAGTAGATCCAGAGAAAGCCTTTGACAAAATTCAACATCCATTTATGATACCCCCCCCAAAAAAAAAGCAGGAATGGAAGGAACATACCTCAACATAATGAAAGCTATATATGACAAACCCACAGCAAACCTTATCCTCAAAGGTGGAAAATTGAAAGCGTTTTCCCTAGTCAGGAACAAGACAAGGGTTCCCACTCTCACCACTACTATTCAATATAGTTTTGGAAGTTTTGGCCACAGCAATCACAGAAGAAAAAGAAATAAAAGGAATCCAGATTAGAAAAGAAGTAAAACTCTCACTGTTTGCAGACGACATGATCCTCTATATAGAAAACGCTAAAGACTCCACCAGAAAATCACTAGAGCTAAGCAATGAATATAGTAAAGATGCAGGATATAAAATTTACTCACAGAAATCCCTTGCATTCCTATACACTAACAATGAGAAAACAGAAAGAGAAATCAAGGAAACAATTCCATTCACCATTGCAACGAAAAGAATAAAATACATAGGAATATATCTACCTAAAGAAACAAAAGACCTATATATAGAAAACTTTAAAACACTGATGAAAGAAATTAAAGAAGACACAAATAGATGGAGTAATATACCGTGTTCATGGATTGGAAGAATCAATATAGTGAAAATGAGTATACTACCCAAAGCAATGTATAGATTTAATGCAATTCCTATCAAGCTACCAATGGTATTTTTCACAGAGCTAGAACAAATAATTTCACAATTTGTAAGGAAATACAAAAAGCCTTGAATAGCCAAAGCAATCTTGAGAAAGAATGGAACTGTAGGAATCAACCTGCCTGACTTCAGTCTCTACTACAAAGCCACAGTCATCAAGACAGTATGGTACTGGCACAAAGACAGAAATATAGATTAATGGAACAAAATAGAAAGCCCAGAGATAAATTCATGCACCTATGGACACCTTATCTTTGACAATGGAGGCAAGAATATACAATGGAGAAAAGACAATCTCTTTAACAAGTGAAATTGTTAACTGGTCAATCACTTGTAAAAGAATGAAACTAGAACACTTTCTAACACCATACACAAAAATAAACTCAAAATGAATTAAAGATCTAAATGTAAGACCAGAAACTATAAAACTCCTAGAAGAAAACAGAGGCAAAACACTCTCCGACATAAATCACAGTAGGATCCTCTATGACTCACCTCCCAGAGTAATGGAAATAAAAGCAAAAATAAACAAATTGCACCTAATTAAACTTAAAAGCTTTTGCACAGCAAAGGAAACTATTCGCAAGGTGAAAAGACAACATTGAGAATGGGAGAAAATAATAGCAAATGAAGCAACTGACAAAGAATTAATCTCAGAAATATACAAGAAGCTCCTGTAGCTCAATTCCAGAAAAATAATTGACCCAATCAAAAAATCCAAAAATCTAAACACATATTTCTCCAAAGAAGACATAGAGATGGCTAACAAACACATGAAAAGATGCTCAACATCACTCATTATCAGAGAAATGCAAATCAAAACCACAATGAGGTACCATCTCATGCCAGTCAGAATGGTTGCTATCCAAATGTCTACAAACAATAAATGCTGGAGAGGGTGTGAAGAAAAGGGAACCCTCTTACACTGTTGGTGGGAATGCAAACTAGTACAGCCACTATGGAGAACAGTGTGGAGATTCCTTAAAAAACTGGAAATAGAACTGCCTTATGATCCAGCAATCCCACTGCTGGGCATACACACTGAGGAAACCAGAAGGGAAAGAGACACATGTACCCCAATGTTCATCGCAGCATTGTTTATAATAGCCAGGACATGGAAGCAACCTAGATGTCCATCAGCAGATGAATGGATAAGAAAGCTGTGGTACATATACACAATGGAGTATTACTCAGCCATTAAATCTTTTTTTTTTTTTTTAAGATACCTAGCCATAGTTTTTCTTTATTGCCTAATAAAGGAAAAGTGTCTCATGCCAAGCAAAACACTGCTTTCATTAATTGTTTCCTTACTAACATAACACAAGTCCAAATCCTTTAATAAGTCTTTTATAACATCCACTTACTGAGGTGGCCAATGGTTCCCCATGATGTGTGTAATACTTTGCTGCAAATAGTAATCAGTTCAACTTGTTCAGTAAGAGGTGTGGTTGAAGGTGATTGATAATATCTGTAAAACTCCATACTTTTATGTGTATGCTTTTATACATGTATATTTAGGACTCTGAGTGATGTAACCCAAGCAAAACTCTTATCCAAAGGCAAAAATTCACTGAATTATTATTTGCTAGGCATTGTTTTGTTTTTTAAACCTACATGGTTCTCATACATACCAATTTCAACATGCCAAATTAAACAAATTGTTATCTCCTCCAGAGAAGCACTTTCTCTTACATTTGCTATTCTGTTGAAGAAACCTCTTCTATGGCCAGAAACCCAAAATGTAGTTTTGACAGCTGCCCAACTAATTACATGCAACTTTCATTCTTTAGAATCTGAATATCTCCTTTCACTTTACATTGCCACGGGTGCTTCTCAGATTCAGGTCCTCATTATTTCTTATCATAGTAGCCAACTGACAGTACTAATTAAGGTACTGTGCTATTTTGTCCTACAATGTCAGATGCCTAAGTGATCTTTCTACGAGGTTAAACCCATCAGCTCATTTCTTTATATAAAATCCTCCAATTTTGTCTCAAGCTTACAGGATTAAATTCAAATCTCTTAGGAGAATTTGCAGGAAAAAATCATTATCAGGCCTTTGGCTTCTTCATATGCTGTATCTCAAGTAATTGGCAAAAGAACATTTCAGGCCACTGGTACTGTACTTTCTGCATGAACCTATTTTCTAATTATATTTTGTTGAAATGTAGTTAACATAGAAAAAGTTAAAAATCCTAAATGTTCAGTTTGATGAGCTTTGATGTTTTTCTGTTGCCATGTAACACTGAGTAAAATAAGAAAATTTTGCCATGTCCCTTTTTATTTATTTATTTTGCTTTGATTCTGCAAACACTTTCTAGTTTTTGTCACATTAAATTAATTTTGATTGTTATTGAACTTTATATGCATACATATGGGCTCTTTCAGTTGAACTCCTTGTATGTACTAAAGTGTGTACAGGATTCATTATTTAATGACTCCATGGAAAAGCAATTCAATGTCATTGCATGGTTCTATTTTTGGAAACTATGCAGTTTCAATAGTTTATTTTTATATTTTATGTGATAACTGCAGTGTCTTAATGAAATATTTTACTAAGACTTCAAATGAAGTGATTTAAATCCTCTAATTTTTTTTTATTATATAAGTTTAAAGATATTCTAGGTCTTTTACATTTCCTTATTAAGCTTAAAATGAACTTGTTAATTTTTTCAAAAAATTCTATTAGAATTTAGATTACAAATGCACTGAATGTATGAAACATTGTTGAAGGATTGAATATCTTATCCATGAGTATAGTATATCTCTTCAAAGATTTAGGCTTCTGCAAATTTTTGTCAACAATATTTTATAGATTTCAAGGCAAGGAGTTTAATTTTTTTTTTAATAATTACCAATATTTTATTTTAAGCTATTTTTAATGATAGTTTAAGATGGAAATTGCAGCCATGAAATTAAAAGATGCTCACTCCTTGGAAGAAAAGTTATGACCAACCTAGATAGCATATTCAAAAGCAAAGAAATTACTTTGCCAGCAAAGGTCCATCTAGTCAAGGCTATGGTTTTTCCAGTGGTCATGTATGGATGTGAGAGTTTGACTGTGAAGAAAGCTGAGTGCCGAAGAATTGATGCTTTTGAACTGTGGTGTTGGAGAAGACTCTTGAGAGTCCCTTGGACTGCAAGGAGATCCAACCAGTCCATCCTAAAGGAGATCAGTCCTGGGTGTTCATTGGAAGGACTGATGCTAAAGCTGAAACTCCAATACTTTGGTGACCTCATGCAAAGAGTTGACTCATTGGAAAAGACTCTGATGCTGAGAGGGATTGGGGGCAGGAGGAGAAGGGGACAACAGAGGATGAGATGGCTGGATGGCATCACCGACTTGATGGACGTGAGTTTGAGTGAACTCCGGGAGTTGGTGATGGACAGGGAGGCCTGGCGGGCTGCGATTCATGGGGTCGCAAGGAGTCGGACACGACTGAGTGACTGAACTGAACTGAACTGAATTTTATATTTCATTTATTAATGACTAACCATTGATTTTTTTTTTCTCTGATGGCTTAATCTAATATTTCTCATATATTTCTTGTATGTCTTTATCCTGATGAACTTATTTGTTTTAGATTTCTGTTGATTCTACAGGGCTGTCTCCATATACAATGATGCTGTTGCTAAATAATTAGTGTTGGTTCTTCCTTTCTCATCTTTATTACTTTTATTTGCATGTATTTACCTATTCAAAATACCTAGATTCCCCTGTAAAAGTCGGAACAAAAGTGATGATTAAGGCTTCCTTGCCTTGGTCACAGTCTTAAAGGTAATATATTCAGTCTCTTATCAAGATGTTGGCTGTGGGTTTTAGAAATATTCCCTTAATTAAGTGAAGAACACTTCCTTCCGTTTGTGTTTGCTAAAGGTTTTTACCATGAATTAGTGTGAATATTGCCAAATACTTTTATTTTAATCTATCGAGATTATCCTGCATTTTTTTTTCCTCTTTTACTCTGTTAATGAGTTACACAGACTTTCCAAATTCAAAACTACTTTGTGTTTTGGTGAAGACACATAGTTCATCACAATGTATTTGTTTTATATAGCTATATTGGATTTGCAAGTAGTTTGTGAATAATGGTTATGCATGTTATTAATGATGTTGAGTTTTAGTTTTCTTTCCTTGTAATACCTTTTTTGTCTTATTTTGTGTTAGAATTTTCCTGACATCAGAAAATAAATTGGGAACTTTTCTGTTTTTCTTTTCTGCAATAACTTTTGTAAATTTATCACTTAATCCTTGAAAAGCTTAAAATTTAGTATGAAATGGCTCTGCCTACTTATACTTTACCCAAGACCTCTTTAAAAAAAATACAAAATATCTTTACAGGTATACTCTTTAAAAATAGAAACAGATTAAACAGGTTCTGAAGACTAAGTTTCTCAACAGACGAAGTCATGAATAAGAGTTACTATAAGCAATAAATAACACTTTCAGGCACACATATTCACATACATAAACAATAAACATTGCAAATCAACAAAATCAGAATATGAAGCAATTTTTTAAAAAAGGGAGAATTGAAGTTCTGGTTAAAGAAAATATAATAAAGGTAGGCTTTAAAATAATTAAGGAGATATGAAAATGAACAAATCATTGCATGTGAACATATACAACATTTTATAGAAATACTTTTTTAAATATTCTGAAAATAGAAATAACCTGAAAAGTGAAAGTGTTAGTCACTCAGTCGTGTCCAACTCTATGATCCCATGGACAGTATGTAGCCTTCCAGGCTCCTCTGTCCACAGAATTCTCCAGGCAAGAATACTGGAGTGAGTTGCCATGCCCTTTTCCAGGGAATCTTCCTGACCCAGGGATCGAACTTTGGTCTCCTGTATTGCAGGCAGATTCTATACCATCTGAACCACCAGAAACAACCTAAATGTCCTTAAAGAAAAGGGTTAATTAAATTTACTTTTATGTTTATAATAAAAATCATGGAAAGTAAAAAATAAACTTCAACTACGTACATTAACATAGATAAATAGAAATCAATCATACATTGAAAATTGCAAATTGCACACTGTATGATTCTATTTTTCTAAAGTCTTAATAAAATAGAAAATAATCAAGAGCAATTAATAGAAATAATTATTATCACTGTGGGGAGAGAGATATATAAGGATAAAGTGCAGCTTTCAGAATACAAGCAATATTTCATCAACCTAATTGTTGAGTACATTAGTATTGATACATTTTATATACTATGCCTGAAAGTGAAAGTGAAAATGTTAGTCATTCAGTCGTGTCCAGTCTTTGCCACCTCATAGACTGTAGCCCACCAGGCTCCTCTGAAATCTCCAAGCAAGAATACTAGAGTGGGTAGCCATTCCCTTCTCCAGGGGATCTTCCTGACTCAGGAATCAAACCTGGGTCTCCTGCATTGCAGGAGGATTCATATACTGTGCCTACCTTTAGTTTATTCTTTTAAATGTTATATTTATATGGCATAAGGATTTCTTTTAATATGTTCAATTGTGAACAAGGCAATACAAAGCTCAGATAAGTTATAAAACACACTCAACTGTCATAACTAGAATTGAAGTCAAAATTTTCTGACGATATTTCTGAACAATCTTTAGTTTTATGTTAAAGAACTGGTCAGACTTATTGAAGCCTTAATGGTCATAAAGTGCCAAATAAAGGATTTGGATGTTATTTAGCTTCTAATTTATAGATGTGCTGTTTATTTGATGATACTTGAGCTTCTTAGGTTTGGATTAATGCCTCATATTTCTTGTAACTCCCCCATATCAGGCTTAGGGTCTTTTCTATAGCAGTGGTTCTGTTCAATAGTTCAGATTTCTGCATCAAGGTCCCTCTCAATGATTTTGGAAAACAAAAAAGAAACAAGGGGCCAGAATCACATAGAGACTCTCAGATTTCTTTTTATCCTACATACCATTTATATTTTGCCTTCTGAAATATGAAAATAGAAGTTTTCTAAATCACAGTTGAAGGCTGATACTTAAAAAATAAATTGTAAATGTATCTGCTAATTCAGTTCCTGTGGCAACATGGGTGAAAAACTTCAAATTGAGTTAAATGCACTTCTGTCTACTACATTAACTTGGAAAGGTGCAGTTGATAAAGGCTTAGTGGTACTTGCCTCAAACATTAGGGAAAGATATATGCCAGAAAAGATATATTTTCATTTCTCTTAAATGAAAAATGGAGTACTTTTATTTCATGATTACCAAACATCTTATTTTCTTGGACTAATAGCATGACTGTCCAGTCAGTGGATGTCTGTATATATATCATCACATCAACACTCCTTTGCCCCCTCAAAAATACATTTACAAACTGTGATCCTACTCTAGGGATTTTCTTTTATAGCAAATAAGCAAATAGCCTTTCATATATTTACTTGATACTTACATATTTACATAGAGAGAGATAGATTGTGGTGTCTTGAATACTGGTCTGAATCCCATTAAATTGTCTATATTGTATGCCTAATCCCCCTACCATACTTGCTTACCCTCTACTTGTTCTGGTGTGCTCAGATCTACCTATGTCTCCTTTATTATGATTCCAAAATTCCGAGTGCTTTCTCCTCTAGTAACCTGTAATTTTTCAAATATGCTATCTAATTATTGGGGCTAGTAGTAAAGAACCTGCCTGTCAATGAAGGAGATGGAAGGGACTCAAGTTAGATCCCTGAGTTTGGAAGATACCCTGGAGGAGGGCACAGCAACCCATTCCAGTATTCTTGCTTAAAGAATCCCATGGAAGAGGAGCCTGGTAGGCTACAGTCCATTGGGATGCAAAGAGTCAGAAATGACTGAAGTGACTGAGCACAAGAGCATCTCATCATTAAGGTTACATTAAATAATGTCATTTATCATTTATGTAGGGATTTTATATGAAAGTAGGAATTGAAGTGAATTTCCATTTATCATGTATTGGTGGTCTTAAGGCACTCAAAAGTCTTTTACACTGTGCTAAGGATTTAAGAATATCCTTACATAAATTATTTTATTATAAACATTCAAAGGTTTTGATGAAGTTCTCTCTGCACCATAAGAAGTAAGAGCTAGAAATGTTGTTAATGAAAGTATTTGACATTCTTAGTTTAAAAACTTAATGGAGTACGAGTAGTGTATTTTTTCTATCTTTTCAAGGCATCAGTACAGTTCAGTTCTGTTGAACAGTTGTGTCCAACTCTTTGCGACCCCATGGACTGCAGCATGCCAGGCTTCATTGTCCATCACCAACTCTCAGAGCTTGCTGAAACTCATGTCCATCGAGTCAGTGATGCCATCCAACCATCTCACTTCCTGTTGTCTCCTTTTCCTCCTGCCTTCAATCTTTCCCAGCATCAGGATTTTTTCCAATGAGTCAGTTCTTCACATCAGGTGGCCAAAGTATTGGAGCATCAGCTTCAGCATCAGTCCATCCAATGAATATTCAGGACTGATTTCCTTTAGGGCTGACTGGTTGGATCTGCTTGCAGTCCAAGGGACTCTCAAGAGTCTTCTCCAACACCACAATTCCAAAGCATCTATTCTTCAGTGCTCAGCTTTCTTTGTGGTCCAACTCTCACATCCATACATAACCAATGGAAAAACCATAGCTCTGACTAAACAGACCTTTGTAGGCAAAGTAATGTCTCTGCTTTTTAATATGCTGTCTAGGTTAGTCATAGCTTTTCTTCCAAGGAGCAAGCATCTTTTAAATTCATGGCTGCAGTACCATCAAGAGTAATTTTGTGGCCCCAAAATAAAGTCTGTCACTGTTTCCATTGTTTCCTCATCTATTTGCATGAAGTGATGGGACCGGATGCCATGATCTTAGTTTTTTGAATGTTGAGTTTTAAGCCAGTTTTTTCACTCTCCTGTTTCACTTACATCAAAAGCCTCTTTAGTTACTCTTCGCTTTCTGCCATAAGGGTGGTGTCATCTGAATATCTGAGGTTATTGATATTTATTCCAGCAATCTTGATTCCAGCTTGTGCTTCACCCAGCCTGGCATTTCTCATGATGTACTGTGCACATAAGTTAAATAACTAGGATGACATTATGCAGCCTTAACATCATCCTCTCTCAACTTGGAACCAGTCCATTGTTTAATATCTGGTTCTAACTGTTGCTTCTTGACCTGTATACTGATTTCTCAGGAGGCAGGTAAGGTGGTCTGGTATTGCTGTCTCTTGAAGCATTTTCCACAGCTTGTTTTGATACACACAGTCAAATGCTTTGGCATAGTCAATAAAGCAAAAGTAGATGTATTTCTGGAACTCTCTTGATTTTTCTAGGATCCAACGGATGTTGGCAATTTGATCTCTGGTTCCTCTGTCTTTTCTAATCCAGCTTGAACATCTGGAGCTGATTTGAGAATTTTGAACGTTACTTTGCTAGCAAGGTGAGATGAGTGCAATAGTGCTGTAGTTTGAACATACTTTGGCATTGCCTTTCTTTGGGATTATAATGAAAACTGACCTGTTCCTGTTTTTTTTGCCACTGCTGAGTTTTCCAAATATGCTGGTATATTGAGTGCAGCACTTTCACAGCATCATCTTTTAGAATTTGAAATAGCTCAACTGGAATTCCATCACCTCCACTAGCTTTGTTTGTAGTGATGCTTTCTAAGGCTCACTTGACTTTGCATTCCAGGATGTGTGGCTCTAGGAGTGTGATCACACTATTGTCATTATCTGGGTAGTGAAGATCTTTTTTGTATAGTTCTTCTGTGTATTCTTGTCATCCCTTCTTAGTATCTTCTGCTTCTTTTAGGTCCATACGGTTTCTGTCCTTTATTGTGCCTATCTTTGCATGAAATATTTCCTTGGTATCTCTAATTTTCTTGAAGAAATCTCCAGATGTCCCATTCTATTGTTTCCTCTATTTCTTTGCATTGATCACTGAGGAAGGCTTTCATCTCTCTCCTTGCTATTCTTTGGAACTCTGCATTCAGATGGGTATATCTTTCCTTTTCTCCTTTTCCTTTTGCTTGTCTTCTTTTCTCAGCTATTTTAAGGCCTCCTCAGACAACCGTTTTGCCTTTTTGCATTTCTTTTTCTTGGGGATGGTCTTGATTACTACCTCCTGTACCATATAAAGAACATCTGCCCATAGCTTTTCAGGCACTTTGTCTATCAGATCTAATCCCTTGAGTCTGTCTGTCACATCCACTGTATAGTCATAGAGGAGTTGATTTAGGTCATATCTGAATGGTCTGGTGGTTTTCCCTACTTTCTTCAATTTAAGTATGAATTTTGCAATAATGGTTTCATGATCTGAGATACAGTCAGCTCCCAGTCTTGTTTTTGCTGACTTTATAGAGCTTCTCCATCTTCAGCTGTAAAGAATATAATCAATCTGATTTCAGTATTGACCGTCTGGTGATGTCCATATGTACAGTCATCCCTTCTGTTGTTTGAAGAGGATGTTTGCTATGATCAGTGCATTCTCTTGTCAAAACTCTGTTAGCCTTTGCCCTGCTTCATTTTGTACTCAAAGACCAATCTTGCCTGTTATTCCAGGTATCTCTTGATTTCCTACTTTTGCATTCCAGTCCTCTATGGTGAAAAGGACATTTTTTTTTGGTGTTAGTTCTAGAAGGTCTTGTAGATTATCATAGAACCATTGAACTTCAGCTTCTTTGGCATTAGTGGTTGGGACTTAGACTTGGATTACTGTGATATTGAATGGTTTGCCCTGGAAATGAACAGAGATCATTCTGTCATTTTTGAGATTGCACCTACATACTGCATTTCAGATTCCTGTTGACTATGAGGGATACTCCATTTCATCTAAGGATTCTTGCCCACAGTTGTAGATATAATGGTCATCTGAATTAACTTCTCCCATTTCAGTCCATTTAAGTTTCTGACTCCTGAAATGTCGATGTTCACTCTTGCCATCTCCAATTTGACTACTTCCAATTTACCTTGATTCATGGACCTAACATTTCATGTTGCTATGCAATATTGTTCCTATGCAATTTCAAGGCATGTGTTCTTTTTACATTTTAGAAGCTCAAGTGCAGATTTGCCTCATTTCACTGAATAAAACTATGAATTTCATATGGTGTTAACTCTCTTAGCTCTATTTTCCTGAGTGTCATATTCCCATTTAAAATCAACTAAATAGTTAATCAAGTAAAATTTTGTTTTTATGTGTAGCCACTGTATTCACACATTAATATTTATTTCCATTAAATTGTCTGATCTTGTTTTCAATTTAACGTGGTAATTAGAATTTGATCAGTGATTGTATGCTCTGTAAGTCTTTAAAGTAGATTTAGCTTAATCTAATCTAATCTAAATCTATAAATATACAACCATATTTTAGTTATGTAATTATAGTTTAGGTACTAATTGACTCTCCTTAGATGACGGAAGCTCTGCAAAATCTTTTTCACACTTCAGCAGATGATCACACTACCCAATTTAGCCAGTTATTTTTGCGTTCCTGTTGAAAATGAACAATAAGCAGTTTTTAGAATAGTTGACTTCACAATTAGTCAAGAAATTCCCAACTTCTATTAGACAAGGTTGACATTTCCAAAAGGCTTTGGACAGTGTAAATCTAAGCTAGCAAATCTCTTTGAAGAAATTTTAGTTCTTCTAATGTGAAATGCTTTTTATTGAAGACAATAAAATATTGATATTTACACCCAGATTGTTGATAAAAAACCAAAGATAGAAATACATGCAGTTGACTCTTAAACAACATAGGTTTGAGATGCACAAGTTGACTTCTACATGAATTTGTTTAGTAATAAATGTACAGTACTATATCATTCACACCAGTTGAATCCATGGTTGTTTATAATGTTTCTGTGGAGCTATGGATATGGAGGGCCAAATGTAAATTTTACATGACTGCATTGGAAGATCAGTGCCCACAATCCATGCATTGTTCAAGGGTAAACTGTACTTGATATTACAGCTGTTAAAGTCTTACCTTGAGAGTAGGAAGATACATAGGAAAAAAAAAAAAGCCTCAGAATAAAACTTATAAGATGTCTTTAAAGTAGGGACATAAAGAAAGAAAGAAAGCATCCTAGGAGACAAACAGTTAGTGCAGTGATAACAGAAAAAACAACATAGATAGCAATATAGAAAATTATTTACTCTTTGTCAATCCCTGCACAGGAACTTTTCATACATTTATTATGTAATCATTTTATCATGTAATCATGACCAAAAACCCACGTGAGAAATATTTTATTTCCATTTTATAGATATTTAAAAGGAGACTATGAATTAAACTGAAGTGCACGTGGGCAGGCAGGCATGCTTAGTTGCTCAGTCATATCCAACTCTTTACGACTCTGAAAGGCAGCCCACCAGGCTGCTCTGTCCATGGGATTGTTTAAGGCAAGAATACTGGAGTGAATTGTCATTTCCTCTTCCAGGGGATCTTCCCAACCTGGGGATCTAATCCGCATTTCCTGTGTGTCCTGAATTGCAGGCAGATTCTTTACCAGCTGTACCAACCCGGAAGCCCCTTAACTAAAGTAATTAAACTTAAGTATTTTGTATGAAGTGTAGCTAAGTTTGGGCCCTAGAAAGGCTTCTAACTCACTCTGTTGAATAGCTTTAATAGTATTACCTGAAATTATACAAGGGGTGTATTTGAATAGATGACAGATTGATAGGCAAAGCAATCTAATTATTGGGATTAGTATACAGCAGATGATGAAAGACAGTTACCCTGTAAAGACTTTTCAACGAAGTCTGAGAGTTAATACAGGATGGTTGTCAACAATGTATGTTTTTTGTTTTTTTTTTTTTTTTTAAAGTATTTAAGATGTGGAATGTATTAAGTATAGAAGAAATTAAAGAGGGTACAAATATAATTTAAACATCCCATAGGAAGCAATATAAAATTAATTCGAGGGACCATTCTTTTTTGAGATAAAAACATGCAGTTTTGTAAAGGTCACATATTGAACTGATATATTAGGAGGATGACAGTTTTAATTCCAAATATCTCAATTCTGTGGTCATATTTAAGACAATCTTTTTCCATTTCCACTTATAAGCAGTGACCTAATAGTTTCATGAAAGAGTACAAGCACCAAATGCCTTAAATTATATTTTTGCTTTCACAAGCATTTATAAACATTAATTTATGCAAATTAGATATTATTTTATCAACTCCATACTAAATTTGTAATAAGAATTTACAAAAATTTGAATGATTCCAATGTTTAAATATCTATGAATGTTTCTCATTTACATTGATATTTTTAAGAATACTGATTCTCAGGAATAGAGGTTTTATTAACACTTGAATTAAACACATTTTTTAGATAAAAGAAATGTATCTGTCAGTATGCTTGCACAGTTCTTTGATCTCCCTGTGGAACATATTCTATAGTTAATTTGTCTTACTGCAAATTTCTCTTTAAAATATTTCACAGGTTATTTTAAGGCAATGGATAATGTCTTTTCTATTAGTTAAGAAGTTTTGTCACATCTTATGCACATCATATGTTGAAAGGTATCAACCCTACGGATATTTCAGCTTTAAAACCTCATTAAATGTGACTTTTTTCTATGTTTTGGGGCTTTATATTTACTTTCTGCCTCATAAAAAAAGATATTAAAATGAAAATACATTTAATGTGCTGATCCAGAAATGATTGTGTTCTTTTATGAAATATAAAACATAAACTGAAATGCCAGGAATAATTTAAAACATTAAAAATAGTACCACACAGATATAATACCAGGCACAAATTATCTAGCCCAGAAGCATTCTCTTGAGAGACGTTTACCATCATTAAGTATATACCTTAATGCTCAATGAAGACTTCCACAAAATGGTCATACGCAAAGTGACTGTGTTTTAAATCAATGCCTGAATTTTAGACCATCTAACCTAGTGACTTTCACCCTGGAGATCAGAACTGGAAGTATTGATTAGGTTTCCAGCATATGTAATTTTAATCTATGAGGCATTCATCCCTAAACAAGCAGTCACACAGGCTTGTGTTACTTTCAGTTATTTGAAGTATAACTGCCTACCTCTTTGACGCAACCTTCCTGACACAGGCTAAGCTCCCTGGATAAGACCTTCATTCAAAGGCAAAATGACTTATGGAAGTTGAACCATAAGAAATGTGCACTTGCAAATGTCAAGTTAGTAAAATAGCACATAATGTACTAAAACAAATATGATATTTTATTCATGTTGATTACATATGCTATGTCCTATAAACTACTTTTTATTTAAAAAAAAGAAAAAAGAAAGAAAACTAGAGGCATTATACCATGGCAATAGGTATAATGTCCTATAGATTTCATTATTTTAAGGAATACGTTTCAATCCAATATATGGATGTATTTTAACGGTGTATTCTATTATTCTCTTATTTATCCCTTTTTCCTGTCTAAGTCCTGAAATAATATTTTCTAAAATAAATATATTTTCATGTTCTTGTCCAATTATCTCATCAGGATGAATTTCTAGAAATAAAATATCTGTCAAAGACTATGCATATTTTAAACTGATACCCTCATTTTGAAGCTGCACCACCCAGAGGCAGCTTCTTTTCACACTAACATGAGATTGCCCTTTTTCCATATTTTAGTCCAGGAAGAAATGTTAAAAAAATGCATCCAACTGTTTCTTTTAACTTGCATTTATGTGATTATTAATGGGGGGAGTAATGTCCCTTCAGAGTCAGTTTTGGATATTATCTCACTTCTCTTATAGATCTGTGGTAATAAAGTAATTTTTTTTTTCATGTGAGCTATTTCAGTTCAGTTGAGTTGCTCAGTAGTGTTTGACTCTTTGCGACCCCATGGACTGCAGCATGCCAGGCCTCACTGTCCATCACCAACTCCTGGAGTTCACCCAAACTCATGTCCTTTGACTTGGTGATGCCTTCCAACCATCTCATCCTCTGTCATCCTCTTCTCCTGCCCACAAGCTTTCCCAGCATCAGGGTCTTTTCAAATAAGTCAGCTCTTTGCATCAGGTGACCAAAGTATTGGAGTTTCAGCTACAACATCGGTCCTTCCAATGAACACCCAGGACTGATCTTCTTTAGGATGGACTGGTTGGATCTCCTTGCAGTCCGAGGGACTCTCAAGAGTCTTCTCTAGCACCACAGTTCAAAAGCATTAATTCTCTGGCACTTGGCCTTCTTTTTGGTCCAAATCTCACACCGCTACCTGACTACTGGAAAAACCATAGCCTTGACTGGACAGACCTTTTTTTGGCAAAGTAATATCTCTGCTTTTTAATATGCTGTCTAGGTTGGTCATAACTCTCCTTCCAAGGAGTAAGCAACTTTTAATTTCATGGTCTGAGTCATCAACTGCAGTGATTTTGGAGCTCCCAAAAATAAAGTCAGCCACTGTTTCCACTGTTTCCCCATCTATTTGCCATGAAGTGATGAGACTAGATGCCATGATCTTAGTTTTCTGAATGTTGAGTTTTAAGCCAACTTTTTCACTCTCCTCTTTCACTTTCATCAAGAGGCACTTTAGTTCTTCTTCACTTTCTGCCATAAGGGTGGTGTCATCTGCATATCTGAGATTACTGATATTTCTCCTGGCAATCTTGATTCCAGCTTGTGCTTCTTTCAGCCCAGCATTTCTCATGATGTACTCTGCATATAAGTTAAATAAGCAGGTGACAATATGCAGCTTTGACATACTCCTTTTCCTATTTGAAACCAGTCTGTTGTTCCATGTCCAGTTCTAACTGTTGCTTCTTGACCGGCAAAAAAGTTTCTCAAAAGGCAGGTCAGGTGGTCTGGTATTCCCATCTCTTTCAGAATTTTCCAGTTTATTGTGATCCACACAGTCAAAGGCTTTAGCATAGTTCTGGAACTCTCTTGCTTTTTCGATGATCCAGTGGTTGTTGGCAATTTGATCTCTGTTTCATCTGCCTTTTCTAAAACCAGCTTGAACATCTGGAAGTTCATGGTTCATGTATTGCTGAAGCCTGTCTGGGAGAATTTTGAGCATTACTTTACTAGTGTGTGAGATGAGTGCAATTGTGTGGTAGTTTGAGCATTCTCTGGCATTGCCTTTCTTTGGGATTGGAATGAAAACTGACCTTTTCCAGTCCTATGGCCACTGCTGAGTTTTCCAAATTCGCTGGCATATTGACATTGAGATATTTACATTTTTCTAAATAATATTGTATACTAGACATACTATTTTTATCTTATGGAAATCAAATATTCCAAAAATATTTTCTCATTCATTTAAATATATTAAATTCCCAGGTTATTGTGGGGCTTTCTCCTGTCTCCATTGTTTCTTCAGTCTATTTCTAAAGCAATGTCTTATTTTTAGAAAAACTTTACAATACATTTTGCATCTGCTTGGCTTTTTCCTGATTGCTGAAAGGAAATGCATTCACTTTATTTACTTTTTAAGATATCCTTTAAAAAAAATTGTTTCCTATCCAAAGACTTTGGGCTTCCCTGGTGACTCAGATGGTAAAGAATCTGCCTGCAATACAAGAGATCAAGGTTTGATCTCTGGGTCATGAAGATCACCTGTATAAGGAAATTGCTACACACTCCAGTATTCTTGCCTGGAGAATTCCATGGATAGGGGTCTCAAAGGGTCAGACATGACTGAGTGACTCACACTTTCACCCAAGGACAAATAACTTTAATATTAATTTAAAACTTCTATTCTGTCAGTTAATAGATTTAAAGTTACCTTATTATTCCTCACTATTTATTGTTAAAGTTAATCTTAAATTCTGTATATTTTACAATCCCCATATGATACATTTGTTCCTTTTGCATTTTGTTATGTAATAAAACTTGATCTTTCTTTATAAATTAACTTTTATTTATAAAACATAAAATCTTTATTTTTTTATTCTATTCAGTTAGATTTTTAAAGTATAAACTCATATTGTTTGAAATTAATATAGTTTTATATTCCCCATATTTTTAATGTTTATATATTATTTCATTATCTTCTCTAAATGCATAGTCTAGCAATTCTCAAAGAATGCTAGACAGTAGTGATATTTTGGACTCTCTTATCATATTCCTATTTTAATATAAAAAACAGTAACTCTTTAGAAATATGATCAGTTCAGTTCAGTAGCTCAGTCAGTCCAACTATTTGCAACCCCATGGACTGCAGCATGCCAGGCTTTCCTGTTCATCACCAACCCCCAGAGCTTGCTCAAATTCATAGCGATTGAGTCAAGGATGCCATCCAACCATCTCATCCTCTGTCGCCTCCTTCTCCTTCTGTCTTCAGTCTTTGCCAGCATTAGATGGTTTCTAATGAGTCAGTTCTTTGCATCAAGTGGCTAAAGTATTGGAGCATCAGCTTCAGCATCAGTCCTTCCAATGAATATTCAGGATTGATTTCCTTTAGGATTAACTGGTAGATCTCCTTGCAGTCCAAGGTACTCTCAAGAGCCTTCTCTAACACCACAGTTCAAAAGCATCAATCCTTTGGCGTTCAGCTTTCTTTATGGTGCAACTCTCACATCTATATATGACGACTTGAAAAACCAGAGCTTTGACTATACAGACCTTTGTCGGTAAAGTAATATCTCTGCTTTTTAATAAGCTGTATAGGTTTGTCATAGCCTGGAGCTAGTATCTTTTAATTTCATGTTTATAGTCACCATCTTCAGTGACTTTGGAGTCCAAGAAAATAAAGTCTGTAACTGTTTCCAGTTTCCTCATCTATTTGCCACGAAGTGATGGGACAGGATGCCATGATCTTGTTTTTTGAATGTTGAGTTTTAAGCCAGCTTTTTCACTCTCCTATTTCACTTTCATCAAGAGGCTCTTTAGTTCCTCTTTGCTTTCTGCCATAAAGGCGATATCATCTGCATATCTGAGGTTATTGGCATTTCTCCCAGCAATCTTGATTCCAGCTTGTGCTTAATCCAGTCTGGCATTTTGCATGATGTACTCTACACATAAGTTAAATAAGCAAGGTAA